>NW_024704755.1:333036-525736 GCF_018977255.1 Callorhinchus milii | reverse complement strand
TTATCAAATGCAAGGATTATCATTGTTATTATTAAAAGCTGATCTTGTTTGACAAATCTAACAGAATTCTTTGATGAAATAACCAAGAGAATAAAGTGATGTGCTCCCGCCTCTGAGTCAGGAGTGCTCGGTTGAAGCCCCACATGAAGATGTGGAAGTAAAGATTTTCAGAAGACTTGAATAAGGTGCCACATAAAAGGCAAGGTAAAAAATATTAAGTGCGAGGTGTTAATGGGAGAGGCGCCAGCGAAGATAAAGAATTGGTTAAAGGAAAAGAATCAGAGAGTGGGAGATGTACTTGTTCCTCAGACTGGAGAGATGTAAACAGTGGTTCCCTCAAGGTTAGGACCTGTATTTATATCAATGATTTTGATTCTGGTAATAAAGGGGCACAAGTTTCAAAAATAAGGAAATTAGCTAAAAAAAAAGCAACAAGCTTGTGAGAACTTCAGGAGGACACAGACAGATCGGTAGATCAGCAACAACAAATTATATATACATAGCGCCTTTCATGTTGGGAGGACTTCCCAAGGCATCAGGGATTTGGACCTGGGCTGGGGATTGGGAACAGGAGGGGTGGAGGGTAGCAGGGAGGCTGAAGGCACAGTCAAAGAGGAGGGTCTTGAGATGTGCCTTGAAGGAGGTGAGGGAGCGAGCGAGCGGGACTGTTGGGATAGTGTTGCAAAGAGTGGGGCATAGAGGCTGAAGGCCCGACCGCTGATGGTGGGGTGGGCCGAGCACATGGAGCTGTCCGGAACCTGCTGAGCGGAGGGAGAGGACAGCTTGATATAGCGTGAGCAGGTCACAGACATAGAAAGGAGTAAGATGATGGATGAATTTTAACGCAAAAAGTTAATTTATAGGGAAGAACAGAGTGAGCATGTAACGTATATGTGAAATAGTAAACATGTAAAAGCAGAGCAGACAGACCAAACGTTAGCATAATACACCATTAAAGGCATGAAGATGGGTGTGAAGAAAGTTAATCAGATCTGAGTGTTTAGAAATAGGGGCAGAGAATATAAACAAATAGATGATGCTCAACTTGTATAAATGATTAGTTAGACCATGATCTCCCCCACCCCCCCCTAAAAACTGGGTCACTCGATCTACGTCACTTTGTGGGACACTGCTGTGTGCAATTGGCTGCCGTGACCTTTACTTTACAGTGTAGTGACTGCATTTTGTAAGGCGAACACAGCAGCAAATTTGTGCACTGCAATGTCCCACAAACAGCCATGAAGCTAATGACCAACGAAATTGACCTGTGTGTATATGTGTGTGTGTGGGGGGGGTCTGGATAGTGATGAGGAGAGGAGTCCTGTCCAATCCCCCCTCCCTGGTAACCTCAGCCGAGACCAGTAACACATCAACCAGACCCATCAAATCTGGGAGCCTAAACTCCTGCTCCTCACAGAGTTGGTGAAGACATTCAAGTCTTCACAGTGAAGACTAAACTACAGATGGTCAGGGATTGTATCTTCATGTTGTAGCACTGAGCCCAAGAGATCAACTCCCCCCACACCATCGACCACACTCACACTCCGAACCACCGCATCGTCACAAAGAAACTGGACTGACTCGGTTTGTGTGAAGTTTTGGGATGGAATCCTCCAACATTACAGCTCAGGAGGCAGTCAGCCCGTGGCTCAGTGAAGGTCTGACCGAGCGGAAACCCATCACTTAGAGTCTCCAAACCAAGCTGAGAATTCCATACATCCACCGACACATGGAAATCCGCCGGATTGCTGGAATAGCCCACACACCGCATCCCGGAAAGTATCAGCCGCAGGTTGGCTAGTGCCAAGGCTGGGGGGGCCCTGGGGGGGGGCCCTGGGGGAGCCCAGGGGGGGCTCTAGCGGTGACCGCTGGAGCCTAACCTGACAAAACCACATCACTTGCCATCGAGAGAGAGAGAGAGGGAGAGAGAGCGTTGTCTGATGAGCTTTCTCGCTCCATATCAGCTCCACCATCCCACCCGTTAGGGCTCTGGCTGCGGGGTTAACAGGGGAGGATTCCCTGCCCCCAGTGACGGGCCCCGGCATCGGGGAGGGGGGGGCGCGGAGGTACGGGGGGTCGCGGAGTGACGGGGGGGGGTGACGACGGGGGGGCGCGGAGTGACCGGGGGGCGGAGTGACGGGGGGGGCGCGCGGAGTGACGGGGGGCGCGCGGAGTGACGGGGGCGCGCAGTGACGGGGGGCGGAGTGACGGGGGTGGGGGCGGAGTGACGGGGGGGAGTGACGGGAGTGACGGGGGGGTGTGACGGGGGGAGTGACGGGCGGGGGTGACGGGGGGGGCGGGGTGACGGGGGGGAGTACGGGGGGGGTGACGGGGGGGGGGCGGGTGACGGGTGACGGGGGGTGACGGGGGGGGAGTGACGGGGGTGCGGGGGGTGCGGGTGACGGGGGGGGGTGACGGGGGGAGTGACATGGGGGGTGACGGGGGGGGGGTGACGGGGGGGGCGCGGGGGGTGCGTGACGGGGGGCGCGGAGTGACGGGGGGGGGGGGGGAGTGACGGGGGGGGTGTGACGGGGGGGGGAGTGACGGGGGGGGTGACGGGGGGGGGTGACGGGGAGTGACGGGGGGGGGTGACGGGGGGAGTGACGGGGGGGGGTGACGGGGGGGGGGCGCGGGGTGACGGCACTTACCGAAGTACTCCCGGTCCTGGTGCCGGTTCACTGGCTCGGCGGTTGGTTGGTTGGTTTGCCGAGCGGGAGACTAGTTAGATTTTTATTTATCTTAATAATAATAATAAAAGCCGAGACGATCATCACCTAAATTATTAAACTTGTAAATGTTACCGTGACGTTTAACCCAGACATTCTATAATCTTTTTCAATAAAAACCTTTTGTAGTTAATAGACAGAGCCTGTGTGTGACAGGAAGGGCAGGGTGAGGAGAGGGGGGGGTTGCAAGGTGGTGGGTGTTCTGTAGGGGAGGAGGGGTGGGGATAGGAGAGTGTGTGGGGGGTGACAGAAAGGAAACAGAGCCGGCAGTTACATTACGTTCTGCTGCAGGTTTATTTGAAGCTGCTCATAGCTGTGAAACCACATTCTAACCGTGAGGCGGTGACCTGAGTGCGGGCGCTAGTGTGTGCTGCTCGCTTCAAGCCTCCGTTTATACTGACACCAGACGCACACAGTGGCCCCCGGTGGGGGGGAGGGAGGAGACTACAGACAACTAATTACAACACGTGTGTGAGCGCAGGAGCAGGATCCGTGCTCGAGCTGGGGTGAGACCGGCCAGGACCAGGTCAGGCCCGGTGTTGTTTGATGAAGTTGATCAGCCCATTGGTGGAGCTGTCGTGTGATGTGACGGGGTCAGCAGTCGCCAGTTCCGGCTCAATCGCTTTTGCCAGCTGTTTGCCAAGTTCCACACTGCAGCCAACACAGAACACAGTTACTACAGTCTGCCCCTCCCCCCGACCCCATCCTCTTCTCGGTCACCCCACTTCCTCAGCCAGCCTCCACCCCCACCGTACCCACCACCGCAGTGAGCCACCCTGACTCTCTTCCCCGGTCAGCCAGACCCTATTCGCTGCCCCCCCCGGTCAGCACTTACCCCCACTGATCATAGCTGTTGATGTCCCAGATCACTCCCTGCACAAAGATCTTGTGTTCATACAGAGCTGTGGAGATGAGGTTCCAGTTACATTCCAGTAAGTGGGGGAGAGAAAACAGCCCCACCTCCCTCCCCATCATCCCCCCTTCCCTCCCCATCCCAGCAAGAGAATCAGAGACAAACAATCCCTAATCACCCAACTCACACTCACCAATCAGTGCTCCCAGCGTGTACGGGGTCAACTTCTTGAAGACAATGGAGTTGGTGGGTCGGTTTCCCTCAAACACCTTCACAGAGAGGGAGAGAATGTGTGAGAGAGAACAAGTTCGGGACTCCGATTTCAATCTAGGCTGGTGCTCCAGTGCAGTGCTGGGGGAAGCACTAAATTGTCGGGAGGCGCCATCCTTTGAATGAAACATTAACTGCCCTTCAGGTAGATGCTAAAATCGCGTGATACTATTGGAAAAACAATGGGAGTTTGTCCCTGTGTCCTGGCTGATAATCCCCCGGGTAAAATTGGTTGTTCTGCTTGTGAAACACACCGAGGCTGATTTGATAAGATTGTGTCAAAACGCAGCAGAAGAGGATGATGTCTGTCTGTACCTCACCTTGTGAGGAGTGATCTGCTTCAATTTTTCCCCACTCATCCCAGAGGCTTCCAGCTCCGCCCGCGCCTCATCCTCGGTTTTCCCCTTCATCAGGGCTTCCGTCTGAGCCAGGAAATTAGCTGTGAGGATCTGAGAAAGGAGACAGAGTCAGACAGCAGCTCCCACTGCAAAAGAGAAGAGTCTCCCGGCGTCCTGGCCAACACATCATCCCTGGATAAATTGGTCAAAAGGTGACAAAAAAGCAAGTTCTTCATTGAGGCAAAAATTACATGCGATGCCACAGGCCACCAGCAGGGGGAGACATTGATTTCCTTATTCACCATCAAGCACTGCCCTGGGAAGGGTGGCAAAGGATGCAAATTGTTGTTGTTGAGTGTCCTGGGGTAAAGTAACTGTGTGTGGAGGGGACACTGTCAAAATGGATTTGCCCAGCTCTCTACAGACACTGTTTGTTACTGGCCCCGAGTCAGTGTCAGTCCTCATCGACTGAACACTGGCCATTCACACCCTGCGCCGTGGAGGGGAGAGATGTGGGGAGGCATTGCCAATTCAGTACCTTGTGGTGCAGGCCATTCCGGATGGGATTCTGGGTCTGGACAGGGATCAAGAAGTCGGCCGGGATCATTCGGGTTCCTAGAAAAAGGAGATTTTTGCACTGTGTTACTGACCGTCCGGCCCCGCCTGACTGAGGTTTAAGAGCTACGCCCTCCCCCCCTCCACCAATCACCCTGTTCCCTGCCCCTGCTCTCACCCTGGTGGATGAGCTGGTAGAATGCATGCTGCCCGTTGGTACCCGGCTCCCCCCACACGATGGGGCCCGTCTTATACGTCACCCGAGAGCCCTGTTTGGTAATGCACTTCCCGTTGGATTCCATGTCTCCCTGCAAGGGGGGAAGAGAGTGAGATTAGGGAAAGAGTGAGTGGGGGGGAAAGAGAGCTTGAGTGTGGAGGTAGGAGAGAGCGCGAGTTTGGGGGGAGAGCGCGCGAGTTGGGGGGGGTGGGGAGAGAAAGGAATGAGGGACAGAGATCATTTCATTAGCAGCTTGTGTTAAAAGTAACATTACAGCAGCTGTCTGTCTCCGTTCCACATGTAAATAACGGGGTGGAAACCAAGTATTTAATTCACTCACAGAATATTATTCAACCCCTCCCAAAGCCGCCTCCCCACAATACTTGCACACAACCCTCCCCTTCCGACACTCTCACGTCCCCCACGGCACTCACATGCTGACACCCTGCCACACCCCTCCCCCCGGATTGAGCGAGTACCTGTTGGAAGTACGCTGCGAAGCGGTGCATGTACTGGTCGTAGGGCAGCAGCGCCTGAGTATCCGCTTTGTAGAAGTTAATGTACCAGATGCCGAGCAGAGCGAGCAGTGCCGGCCCGTTCCTCTCCAGCGGCTCCGAGTGAAAGTGGTTATCCTGTAACATAGGGGGTTAGTCACACTGAGAGCCCCCCCATCAGCCCAACCCCCCGTATCCGCCCACCACCCCGGCCCCCTCCATCAACCCCTGCCTCCATAACCCATATCCCCCCACCCCCATCACCCGCCCTCGTCGCTGTGAGCTTACCATCCAGTGAGCTCCCTTCAGCAGCTGCTCAAAGTTTTCGAATCCTGCAGCGAAAAAATACCGTTAGACACTGGCTCCACCCAGGGTCCCGTTCCCTTAACCCCCTCAACCCAGCCTGACTCCCCCCACCAACCCAACCTGACCACCACCACCACCAACCCAGCCTAACTCCCCCCACCAACCCAACCTGACCACCACCACCACCAACCCAGCCTGACCTCCCCCACCAACCCAACCTGACCACCACCACCAACCCAGCCTGACCTCCCCCACCAACCCAACCTGACCTCCCCCCACCAACCCAGCCTGACCACCACCACCAACCCAGCCTGACCCCCCCCCACCCCTCTTAACACTGTTGGTACGTACCTATGTGCAGTGCGATGGATAGACCAATAGCCGACCAGAGAGAATAGCGACCACCAACCCACTGCAGAGAGAGAAAGTGCTTAAATACACTGACCCCCCCTCCACCCCGAACACATCCAAACCCCCTCACATATAGCCCCCTTCCCTGTTACCCCTTCACACACTGCTCTCCCCCCACCCCCACTGATGTCATCCCCAGAGTCAGACCTGAGTATGACTGTAACCTTTCAGCAGACACTCTGACCTTTGCTGAAAGATCAGGGCTGTAAATAGCGCCGGCAGCAAACTGATAGCAGCTGGTTATCGCCAGCGACACACACACTTACATCCCAGAACTCAAACATGTTATTAGGGTCGATCCCAAAGGCAGCCACCTTCGTCTGTGTGAGAGAGAGAGAGAAAGTGGGTGAGAGACAGTTACACACAGGGGCTGAGCTACACACACACTCTCTTACACTCAAACACAATTCCCTGGGGCTAGGACTTACCGCATTGGTGGACAGGGCCACAAAGTGCTTTGCCACATGAGCGGACTGTGGGGGGGAAAGCAGAGAAGAGTTAATGTGGGCACAAACCTCCCCTTCCCCCAAACCCTCTCCAGCTGATTCCATCGCTGGCTCCTCCCCTCCCCCCTGGCTTCAGATTTACCGGCATAACAAATCCCCCTACTCCCAACACTGGCTACTGCCAGCGAGTCTCACAGTCCGTGCATTGTGCCCCCCACCCCACACAAAACGATGAGCTTTGTAGCTGTAGCTGCCCCCGGCATAGAGGGAACCTCACTCACATCCTTCGCAGTCACCAGGAACCATTCCTTGGCCGACTCAGCGTTGGTGATGGTCTCCTGAGTGGTGAACGTCTGAGAGAGAAAAGTCAGTCAGAATATGCCATCACCAACCCCTTCTCTCCCTCCCCTCCCCGGATACCCACCCATCTTCACCCTGATCCTCCTCCACCCCACCAAGTCTGACTCCCTCCCTCTTCCCGACCCTCAGCCAGTCTGGGCTGTCGAGGTGTGGCCCCACCTTGGAGGCGATGATGAAGAGGGTGGTCTCGGGGTGCAGCTCGGCCAGCGTCTTGGCCATGTGTGTCCCATCAATGTTAGACACAAACCAGGCCCGCGGCCCACCCTTAGAGTAAGGCTTCAGCGCTTCCGTCACCATCAGTGGTCCCTGGGCACAGAAAGAGAGAGGATTTGAGAGAGAGAGTGTGTGCGTGAGAGAAAGATTGTGAGAGATAGTGTGTGTGAGATAGAGAGACAGTGTGTGTGAAATAGAGAGAGACTGTGTGTGAGAGAGACAGCTTATGAGAGATAGATAGAGAGTGGGTGTGGAGACGGGTGTCTGTACCAGGTCGGAGCCGCCGATGCCTATGTTGACCACGTCAGTGATGGTTTTGCCAGTGAATCCTTTCCATTCACCGCCCCGGACCCTCTGCAAACAACACACAGACCCCGTTACCACAGAGGACGGGGGCTTGGGGAGCGCAGGCAGCAGGGGGTGGGAGCAGGGGCTGTGGGACAAGGGCACGAGCGCGAGGGGGTTGAGGGTGGTTGGAGTGACCAGTGTGTATGTTGGGGGGGGTGGTGAGGGGAAGCGAATACTCCAGGCCTGACCTCACAGAAAGCTTTCATCTTGTCCAGGACTTTGTTGACCTCGGGGGTCACATCCTTCCCTTCAAACATGATGGGTTTGTTGGAGCGATTCCTCAGTGCAATGTGCAGCACGGCTCGATTCTGTGGGAGGCAAATGCTCATCAGTTACATTCCTATCCACACCCAGCTCCCTCCTTACCCCCCCTCATCCCCAGCTGAGGGCTGCCCTGGGGCCCACACATTTCCTCCACAATCGGCCACAGGAAGTAGGTAACTGATACCAGCAGCCCTGCTCCTCACACACCAGCAGCTCACACCAGCTCATCTTACACCAGATTCACTCACACACACACCCACAGGACTGAGATTCCCACAGGAAGAGTCCCAATCCCTCTGAATGAGATCCCCCCCCCCCCACCCAGTGGAGAGTAGGGTGAGGGTTAGGGTCAGGCTCGCTCTACACCTCTCACCTCTGTGAAGTTGATCTTCTCCCCACTGAACATGGCGTTTCTGGCTTTCTCCACACCCCGGGCCTTGGCCTTTAACAAACCACAGCAACAAGTGTCAGAACATCCAGAGCTCAGCGGCTGTGGGGGTGGGTGGGGATGGTGTGTTTGAGGGGGTGCTGTGTGAGTGTGGTGTGTGTGGGGTGCTGGGTGGGTGTGAGCGGGTTGGGGGTGTTGTGTATGTGAGTGGGGGAGGTTAGCGAGTGAGTGACTGGCTGTGTTAGTGAGTGACCAGGAGCTGAGCAGTGACTGACCATCTCCACCAGCATATGCATCACGTCCTTAGTGACCAGGTTCTTGGAATAATCCAGTAGGATGTCTCCATCCTCTGTCTTCAGGATCAGGCTGCAAGCAGAGAGGCACAGAGTGAGGGAGAAAGTAGCGCAGAGCGAGAGTAGCGCAGAGCTGAGTTTTCATCAATCCGTATATTAATGGCTGAGAGTGGGTGAGTGGCACTGACTGACACCCTGTAACTCAGGCCTGTGGATAGTTACTCGCGGTGATGAGATACTGACAGCTAGTTCCTGATTGTTAAATTCCTGCCACTGTGTGCCACGGTCACGCAACACTGAAGGGCGGAGTGACCCGGCCCCTCCTGCTTTCTCCTGAAAGGTAATAAAGAAGACACTTCTGCACATGCGCATACACTCAGTGCTTTCATCAAAATACCTGAGGTAAACCTCCACAAACAGTGAGCTCTTGGTGGGAAACTCAATGCCTAATCTGTATCAGCATCCAAAGCTACACACAAACAGTACCAGTGCAGACCCACCCCACCCGCATGGACACATGGCTACACAATACTCCCCACTCACGCGACAATATAGTGAGTGACGAGGCCTGGCTCAGTTGGTAGCACTCTTACCCGAGTCAAAAGGCTGCAGGTTCAAGTCTCACACAGGGATTTTGAGCTCATAACAAGAAGATTACATTTATATAGCGCCTTTCACATCTGGAGGACGTGCCAAGGCGCTCATATAATGCAGACTGACATTCCCAGAGCCCTATGGTCAGAGATGTTGTCCTACAGATGAGACGTTAAACAGATGTTCTATTTATTTTAGGTGATGTTAACGATCTCATGGCAGTATTGGAAAAGAGAAGGGAGTTTCTCTCTCCCAATGTCTTGGCTGACAACCCCCCAGATAAAATTTGTCATTCACTTCATGGCTGTTTGTGGTCATTGCGAATGTGCAAATTGGCTGCCACGTTTCCTTACAAGATACATAGTCACTCCATTGTACAGTATATACTGTGAAGTGCTATGAGACATGTTGATGAAATGAGACTTGTTATTAATTATTATTATCTTGTGAATTTGGAGACCTGTTAAAAGGAGACATCATTGTGTAATCTCAATTCCATTAAAAAAAAGGATGTGTTTGTAACAGAATAATGTTCCTGGGGCGGGCAGTGCCAGACGGAACCCGTGGTTACTTTACCACAAACAGTGTAAAGCTGTATCTCAACAGACATCATACAGCAATGTCACAACATTTGTTTTAATAAGCAGTTTTTCAGGTTGATTTGGAAACACTCAGGTTACAAAACAAAACGTGGTTAGACATCCTTTTTATCTTCTCTGCCGCCCACCCACTGTGCTCCTAAATTCCTTCCCTCCTTGCTGTGAGAGCTGGACTGCTTTTACAGAGCTGGGGCTGGGGCGGTACGTGAAGGCCAGGATGCGGTGGGTGAAGCTTTGACCTTTGAGAATGGATTACGGGCCTGAGCAGCAGAGCAGAGAGGAGAGTGCAGGCAGAGATGTAGAGCTGCAGAGGATTACAGAGAGAGTGGTGGGGGAGGGGGGGATAACGAGGCCAAACAGGGATCTGACGCTGTAACCAGGCACGAGGAGCCACAGGCATTGGGAGCAGAATCTGGTGTGAGATTTGCCGGCTGTGGTGATTACAGCCACCGTCACACTCAGTCAGATCAGATCTCAGTGCTGGAATCAGACTCGGGAACAGAGGAGATGGGAGTCTCCGACATAATTTCTGTCCAAAAGGTGAACATGGCAGCCAAATTGCAACGTCCCACAAACAGCCATGAAATCATAGAATCGTATAGCACAACAAGAGGCCATTCGGCCCATTGAGTTTGTGCGGCTCTTTGAATAGAGCAATTAATGTCAGTCCCACTCCCGGCCCTTTCACCATAACCCGCAAACCCGTCCTCCTCAAATACCCATCCACCGCATTTTTAAAAGTAGTTATCGAATCGGCCTCGACCACCCTTCCAGGCGATGCCTTCCAGATTCCAACAACTCGCTGCGTGAAAAAATTTCTTCTCCCCTCGGCTTCTTTTAGAGACTATTTTGAATCTGTGACCTCGAGTCACCGACACACACACCAGTGGGAACAGTTTTTCTCTTTCTAACCTATCAAATCCCCTCATGATTTAGAAGACCTCTATTAGGTCTCCTCGTAACCTGCTCTGCTCCAATGAGAATAATCCTAACCTCTCCAGCCTTTCCTCATCATCAAGGTCCCTCATTCCTGGTCCCATCCTCGTAAATCTCCTCTACACCCTTTCCAATACCTTAACATCCTTCCTATAGTGTGGTGCCCAGAACTGGGCGCAGTATTCCAACTGTCCACCACAACTCTCTGCTTTCTGTCTCCCGGCCCGTTCGGGATCCACTGCCACTGTCCCTTTTATACTATGGGCTTCTATCTTTCTTACAAGTCTTTCATGTGGCACTTTGTCAAATGCCTTTTGAAAGTCCATATAAACTACATCAACTGCACTACCTTTATCCACCCTCTCCGTTACCTCATCGAAAAATTCTAATAGATTTGTTAGACAAGATTTGCCTTTAACAAATCCATGTTGGCTATTATTAACCCATATTCTTCTAAGTGAAGATTTATTCTGTCCCGGATTATAGTCTCCAGGAGTTTCCCCACTACTGATGTGAGGCACTGGTCTGTAGTTCCCAGGTTTGTCCTTCTTTCCCCTTTTGTACAGGGAGTCACATTGGCCACTCTCCAGTCCTCAGGCACCACTCCTATGTCCAACGAAAATTGAAAAATTGTTACCAAACCCTCCACTATTTGTACCTGTGCCTCCCATAGTAACCTCGGCTGCATCCCGTCTGGACCGGGCGACTTGTCTACCTTCAGCGCAGTCAACCTTTTCAGTACTTCTCTGTTTATACTTATCCTATCCATTTCCTCCACCCTCTCCTCCGATACTGGGGCATTTGGTGCATCCACTTCTTTTGTGAAGACAGATGCAAAGTACTCATTTAGTACATCAGCCATACCCTCTGCCTCCACAATAAGATTTCCCCCTTGGTCATGAATCGGTCCCACCCTACCTTTGATTATCCTTTTTTTCTTGATATGTTTGTAAAATATTTTAGAATTCCCTTTCATGTTACCCGCTAACCTTTTTTCGTATAATCTTTTTGCCTTTGCTCTTACTTCCTTTTTCAAACCTCTTCTGCACTTTCTATATTCTATTTGGTTGTCTTCTGTATCTTGGGTTTGACATTTGTCATACGCCTCCTTTTTCTGCTTCATTCTAGATACAATTACCTTCGTCATCCATGGAGGTTTGGAAGCCCTACTTTTCCCTTTTGTGGGAATGAATTTATTCTGTCCCCGAGCTATCTCATCCTTGAAGACTTCCCACTACTCTTTAGTTGTTTTACCTGCCAATCTTTCTTTCCAGTCCACCTTGGCTCGGTCCCTTTTTAATGTTCTGGGCATTATATTGGCATTTTCAATTTGGTTTAGATACTTGTAAGCATGGTGATGGGTTTCCGCACGTGTCAGACAACTGGCTGGGCAAACAAAACTGAACAAGTAGACGGGACATAGGTTTAACATCTCATCTAGAGGACAGCACAGCATTCCCCCACCACTGCAAAAGAGTGTCAGCCTTGGCGAGGAGCTCAAAGTCCCAACAGAGGGCTTCAACCCATAACCTTCTGACTCAGAGGTGGGAATGTCAGCGACTGAGCCAAGCTGATACACGTTTGAGGCCTGGAGTCAGATGGCTCAGGAAGGGAAGAGACAGAATATAAAATCTATTTATGAGAGACAGCAAAATCCTTGTTATTACACTGATAGAGAACACATTACAGTATTTGGGTTCAATTAGTACAACAACAACTTGGATTCATACAGCGTAATTAGTGGGCTAATTACAAAGCTCAAACCTGAAATGTCTTCATTTATAGTAAAGTCTCCCTTAGAGGCCTTACGTCTTTCCATAATCTGGGGAGAATCGTTCTTAATAATAATAATCCTTGCATTTGATATAGTGTCTTATCACGTTGTTGAGACATCTTAAAACGCTTCACAGGATATATTGTGTATTTTGTGTGCAAAACGAGGTAGCCAATTGTGCACAGTAATGTCCCACAAACAGTTAAAGATTCCATGGTTAAACATACCATTTGAAAGAGAAGGGAGTGTCTCCTGGCCAACAAATTAATTATAATTTATTTTATTGTCTTAATACTATTAAGCGCACCCTGGAATATGGTAGTGAAGTACAGATTGGAGCTAATAATTATTATGGTAGATTAGAGCACGTTTGGAGACAGAGACTTGTGCTAATGTCAGGCTGATTTATGAGGAAGAGGAAGGGAGTTGCGACACCTGTTACATTCCACTGTTGCGCCGGCCACAGCCCGGGAGAGTGATTGAGTTCAGCATTAAAATAACTGCCCACCTGCCAAATGGATAGTAGTAATCCTTGCCTTTGATACAGTGCCTTATCACGTCTTCGAGACGTCTCAAAGCGCTTCACAGAATATACTGTAAAGCATATTGTCGGTGTATTTTGTGGGCAAAACCCAGCAGCCAATTGTGCACAGCAGCGTCCCACAAACACTCGTGGATTGAGTGACCACATTATTATTTTAAACATAACAGCAAATCATACAGCAATATCCGAAAAACCCTTTCCATTCTCGGTCACCTACAATCAGTGCCCTCCCCCCCCCCCCCCCCACTGCTGATAGGAGGTGACTGTGCCCTGAGCTGTGCGGGTTGACGTGCCTGTGCGGGGCTGCACGTAGTCACAGCCACAGGGGGGGGGGCGACCAGAGAGAGAACTGCTGTAGCCTCAACACAGCTCAAATGCCATCATAACCACCGCACCATCACTCACCACAAACCATCACTCACCACAAACCATCCGCCTCTCTCGATCTCATCGGCTTCAATGGTTTGCATTCATGTGGAGTTTTTTTTCTGCTTTGATAATCGTTGCGTTCATTGAAGATATTTTCCAAATACTGCAGCCATCCTAATGGTGGGTGTGTGGGGGGTGTGGGGAGGAGGGGGGGGGGATGGATTGGCTCTGGAGTGGCTGTGACCTTGAATGTTCCCCTTTCCCCCTCTACCCCCCGACATTTTTATCTGATTGCTATACTTTCGATCCGCCACGTTCCGATCGCGATCTATTCCACATGAACCACCACAACCCCCTCCACCCCCACATATTACCCCCCCCACCCACACATTACCCCCCCCACACCCACACATGTTACCCCCACACCCACATGTTACCCCCCCACACCCACACATGTTACCCCCCCACACGCACACAGACTGTGGATAGGAACTGAAATGAGACTCTGATCCCCTCAAGGAAGTAAGTGTAAGGGCAGTGTTTCCGCGCGGCTTCAGCACCTGATCGTCTGACCCCTCAACAGGAGAAATGTGCAGATGCGGGAAGGAGCGGCGACAGTGAGAGAAGCCAATCCGCCCCCACCCTCTCCCCCCCCCCCACCCTCTCCCCCCCCCCCCGCCTCGCCTCCCCCCCCACCCTCACCCTCACACCCTCTCCCTCACACCCTCCACCCCACCCGGCCTCCCCCCCCACCCTCTCCCCCACACCCTCTCCCCCCCCCCTCTCCCCCCCACCCCTCCCCTCCCCCCCCCCCACACCCTCTCCCCCCCCTCTCCCTCCCACCCTCTCCTCCCCCCACCCCCCCCCCCCGGCCTCCCCCGGCGCCTGGAACACTGACCTGAATTTGCTGAAGCGGTCGGGCTCGGACTGGAACAAGTGGCGCAGGTTGAGTTGCGCGGAGTTGGCTTTGAACCACTCTGACAGCTCCTTCCAGGCGACATCGCAGGACAGCGCGGGCATAGCGGGAGCGGAGCGGCGATCAGACACTCGGCGGCTTCACTGACTGAACCCCCACCAACTGCTACATTGTATCCGGAGCCTTGGGACAGCCTTCCCGACCAATCACAGGCGCCGCCGATGATTGACTGACAGTCACCCTGACCAATCACACGCCCCAATGCTGACTGACCAATCACAGACCCGCCGCTGACTGACCAATCACAGACCCGCCGCTGACTGACCAATCACAAGCCGCTCAACTCGCCCACTGTGGACTGACTGACCGCGACGACCAATCGCGACCCGCGCTCGCTCAGCGCAGTGACGTCACAAATTTCTATCATCACCGGTTGGTTTACGCCGCGTGTAGCCCCGCCCTTGAGCGCTGTTCTCCCACAGTGAGGCCTGGGGGGGGGGGGGGCAGCACTGAGCAGCCGAGGGGGGGGGGGGGGTGTCACTGAGCAGCCGAGGGGGGGGGTGTCACTGAGCAGCCGAGGGGGGGGGGGCAGCACTGAGCAGCCGAGGGGGGGGGGGGTGTCACTGAGCAGCCGAGGGGGGGGGGGGGTGTCACTGAGCAGCCGAGGGGGGGGGGGGGTGTCACTGAGCAGCCGAGGGGGGGGGTGTCACTGAGCAGCCGAGGGGGGGGGTCACTGCACAGAAGAGAAGGCTTTACTTGAGGGCCAAAGGAATGGAGAGAAGACGATAGTAATCCTTGCATTTGATGTCATGTTGTCGCAACAGCTCAAAGTGCTTCCCAGGATTTACTGTAAAGTGTAGTGACTGAATGTGTAGGTGAACGCAGCAGCCAATTTGAACACAGCAATGTACCCAAAAATAATCATTGACTGATTTTATTTGGGGTTTGTTGGGCAGGACATCAGGAGAAACTCCCTTCTCTGTTCGATAGTGCTATGGGATCTTTAACATCCACTTAACACGAGTATTAGACGTTGGTTTAATGTCTCATCGAAAGGACAGCATCTCCACCAAGGCAGTGCACCCCCACTGCATTGGACTATTAGCCTAGACACCAAATGCCTGTGTTGGGAGAGGAGGAGATTGCAGAGATACGGGTGAGGCAAGAGCACTCAGCAATTTGAAGGTCAGAACAAAGATCCTGAAATAAATCTGCTAAGTGGTGGAGAACTTATAGTCTGGCAGGGAAAACCCTTTCCGCAGATGCTGAGCAACTGGAAAATAGAATTGACTTAAAGGCTTGATGTGTTGGGTGTGAGACTAGTTAGTGACATTCATTCCAGCTGCACTTTGCACTTGTAAAGCACCCTTCACACAGGATAGTGTCCCAGGGCAACAACAATAACAAAATTACATTTGTATTGCGCCTTTCACGTTGGGAGGACGTCCTAAGGCACTGGACAGACGAGTTTCGGACCCAAGATGGGGTTTGGGATTGGGGAGAGTGGAGGGGAGGAAGCAGGGAGATCAAAATTATGGTCGAAGAGGAGGGTCTTGAGATGGGTCTTGAAGGAGGCAAGGGAGGGGGCAAGGTGAAGGGACTGCCCGTGATGGAGTTCCAGTGTGTGGAGGAAGAGTGGCAGAAGACCCACCCGCCAATAGTGGGGCGAGCAAGGCAGGGGACGTGAAGCAGGCCGGAGCCCACTGAGCAGAGGGAGCGAACAGGGTTGTAGGGGGTTAGGAGGTCACAGAGGTAGAGGGGAGCATGACCATGGTAAGGACCAGGATCTTGAACACTGTATCCTCTGTGCGATGGGAAGCCAGGGGAGTCAGATGAGGATGGGTTGATAGGGTCACAGAGCCTGGTGTGGGAGAGGACACGGGCTACAGAGTTCTGAATGATCTGCAGCCTATGGAGGGAGGAGTTGCGGAGGCCGACAAGCAATGAATTTGCATAGTCAAGCCTCAATGTAATGAAAGTGTGTATGAGGGTTTCGCTGGGCTGTGGTGTGAGACAGTGGCAGAGCTGGGCAATGGAAGTGGGGGAAGGCAGAGCGGGTCATGGTGCAGATGCGGGGTAGAAAGGATAGTTGAGGGTCAAACAAAACTTCCAAGGTTCCGTACTGGCTTAGCAAGGTGGAGTGTGCAAACATGGATGGTGATGCTGTCAGCGCCTGAGATGTGGAGGCATTGACGGAAGCCAATTAAGAGAATCTCTCTTGTTGACGTTCAACTGAATAAAGTTAGCTCTCATCCAGGACTTGATGTCTGACAGACATTCAATCAGCACAGCAGTGGTCCTGCAATCAAGGGTGGAGGCAGAGAGGTAGAGTTGGGTGTCATCCACATACATGTGGAAGTTGACCCCGTGACTGCGGATGATGACCAAGGATAGAGCCTTGAGGAACACCGCACAAGATGGTGCAGGGGCTAGAGGAGAAACTGTTTGTGGTGATGAAGTGGAGGCGGTGTGAGAGGTACGATCTGAGCCAGGCAAGGCCAATGCCGTGAAGGTTGAGGTAAGAGAAGAGGCTGCGGAGAGTCATTTTTAATGGGGTGGGAACAGTACCAGTGGACAGGGAGATGATTATGTCTGTGAAAGCGAGAGAGAGGAATNGGGGGGTTAAGAGAGATGACCGTAGGCACGATCAATGAGGTCTTAAGCAGAGATTTAAGAAAAAATAGCTTATTAAGTTTTGAGACGTTTTACTGAGAATAGCATCTATATTAAATGCACATATTTTTAATCTATCCAGATTATTATGCTTTTTTCAAATGAGTCTTTAAACCAGGGTTTTATTATTTTTGTGATTCAGCTGGAAGTTAAAACAAGACGTTTCTCTTCTGGGTTTGTTTTCTTCATCCAAACAATTCTGATTATTTGGCTGGTCCTACTCTTGTCACAGATTAGCTGCTGTGCTCGCCTACATAACAGCCCTCTAATTATTATCATTTTGTGAAGCACTTTAAGATAGTTACACTACCTGACAGGTATGTGAGGCTGTGAATGCTCAGGCCCTTGTGGCCCATCCTACAGCACAAGTCAGCCACCAAGAGAAAGGGTGTGGGGAGAAACTACAGGAAAATGGAGGACAGGAAATTTATAATGGTCTCTGGACAGTTGAACTACAAGGCCACATTGAGTATTCCACTCCAGAGAATCACTCCCCTCATTCAGGGAAAATGGAACAATGTTTAATTCAGTAGGGAAAGGCTCAATTGGCACAAATTACAAGCAATAGAGCCCACTGGTGGTAAATATGCAGCAGGATAAGTTGGATTGTACCAAATATGGCAGGTTACTGAAGTCAGTACCTTAAGGAGAGGAGCAAAATAGAAAAATGGGAATAAATTGGCAAAAATAAACCTTTTGAGCTTTTTTAAAAAAAGCATTGCACAAACATCATGCGGCACAGGACTGATTCCCTCAGGCAGCCAACGTGAGACACGTACAGAGGGCATCATCAAGACAGTGCCAACTGCAGTGCCCCAACACCGCCACCTGAGGGCAGCACATGTGCACCTGAGCATTGATCACCGCTCCGCCTGTATGGAGAAGCTTATAGGTTGAAATGTCTCAAAGCGTTTCACAGTTATGTACTGTCATGTGTAGTGACTGCATTTCTAGTCCAACACAGCAGCCAATTTGCGCACAGCAGCATCTCCTTAACAGCAATTAAGTGAATGACCAATTTATGTGAAGAATTGTTGGCCAGGACACTGGCAGAAACTCCCTTTGATTTTCAAGCTGTGTCTGTTGTTATACTTTTACGTTGGAAAAATCAAAATTTTTAAATGAAGGCTAAAATTTCTGTTCAGCAAAGCAAAGAGGAAATCACCTGTTCAATGAGCAGGGAGTGCTGCAGACTGACATTTATTGTAAACCTCCCTGAAAAGATTTATAAATGTTTGCAATCCTTCAACATTAGAAAGAGATTTGAATTTTTTTTCTAAAATACCCTAAAAAATCTGGATCAGAACAACAACTAATCAGGAATTTGCAGCACACAGTATGCTATTGCGCAGCACCAAGGAACTGGAGAGTTTCATAAAAAGAACGAGACATTCTCACAAGCGAGAGGACCTGGGTTTGATTCCCGGACAGGGCAAAACATTGGGCAAGTTTCCTTACTCCACATGCCTCTGTTTACCTCGCAGTAAGTAGGAACCCAGTTGTTAGTCGATTGGCAGATAGCTTTTCCGGGGGTGAAAATCACAATAATTTGGTGACTCAGTCCACAACTGTATGTGCAACACTGATGTGCAAAATTGGCTGTTCCGTTTCGCCCATAAAATATAGTCAATTTACTTTACGGTATATTCTGTGAAGTGCTTTGCGATGTCCCGAAGACGTGATAAGGTGCTATATCAATGCAAGGATTATTATTAGGCAAAGTGCAGAGTTGAATTATTGTGAATATAAATGAAGTTAAAAAAATCCCTAATTTGACATTAGCTCATATATCTGGGCCATGGTCTTTGAAACACTTGTGTTTTATTCAGGTTCGATTACAAATGCACAGTCACTTCAATTACAGTAAATCGTGTCCAGTGCTGTGAGATGTCCTCCACACGTTATTTTTTATTATTAGGTTTGATGTCTCTCTGATCACCTCTTTACCTCAGGCTGTAGTACTGCTGGACAACACCAGGTGGCAATGCCAGCACTGCTACCCACCACATTGAACAGACCACTCCCAAACTGCAGGGAGTGGCTGTAGAGACCAACAGTGCAATAACTGAATACCATTCTGTGAACAGCATTTTGGGGGATAAAGGAGATTTAAAACTGCTTAGTCTTGTCTGAATCTTAGACTTCATCCAGGGTTCTTGAAGTGGTGAATGAGCCTGGGTCAGCACTGCTATAACTGTGCTAGGAAAAGTAGTTAACAGTGAGGAGGATAGTAGCAACAACAACAAAATTACATTTGTAAAACCCCTTTCAAGGTGCTGGACAGACAGAGTTATGGACCCGAGCTGGGGGTTGGGTGGGGGAGGGTGAAGGGCAGGGGGGGAAGCAGGGAGATCAAAAGCACAGACGAAGAGGAGGGTCTTGAGGTAGGTCTTGAAGGTGGTGAGGGAGGAGGGCGAGACGGAGGGACTGCAGGATGGAGTTCCATAGGGTGGGTGCAGAGTGGTGGAAGGCGTGAGCAAGGCAGGGTATGTGAAGCAGGCTGGAGCCCGCAAGCAGAGGGAGTGAACAAGGTGGTAGGGGCTTAGGAGGTCAGAGAGGTAGGGAGGAGCAAGACTGTGGAGGGCTTTGAAGGTGAAGACTGCAAGAGGACTTAGACACTGGTAAAATGGGCAGACATGTGACAGATGAGGTTTAACATGGAGAAATGCAAAGTGATGCATTTTTGAAGGAAGAATGAGGAGAGGCAATATAGGCTGATGGTATAATCATAAAGGTGATGAAGGAACAGAGAGACCGGGGGGTCATGTAAGTAAATCTTTGAAGGTGGCAGGACAGGTAGATAAAGCTTTTAAAAAAGCGTAAGGGATACCAGGCTTTATAAATAGGGCATAGAATACAAACGTCAGGAAGTTATGAGAAATATATTTTCACACAGTGCATTGTTGGGATCTGGTAGAAGCCAATTTGATAACAACTTTTAAGAGAAGTAGATAATTATTTGGGGAGGACAACTTTGCAGAGCTATGTGGAGGGATTTGGAAGCTCTTTTAAAACAGCCGACACAGCCACGATGGGCCGAATGGCCTCCTTCTGTGCTGCCGAACTCTTATGACTCTTATGAATTGGCAATATTTCGGCTCCGCTCCATCTGAAACCGGAATGAATGACACGAATGGGAACTACAGCCCCCACAGTGCACTGCGCCACACACGCGCACAGGGTTCACAGCGGCAGGCGACGCTCTTCGAAAACGCTTCCGCGTTCTCTGATCACCCGCGGAGGGAGGTATCAGCCCCTCTCCTCCGGCTCTTCTTTTAAACCCAGAGAGATTCCCGACGTCGTCACGTCCGGTCCCCTCCGCCGCAGTTGGTAGGAGAAACTATTCCCAGGATTCAAACAGCGGGGGGGCGCTGCACACGGGCTGCCCACCCATTGCTGTCTCACAGCGCGTTTCTCTCGCCGCCGAAGGCGTTTTATAGCTTTGATTTTGTGTCAGTATCACAGATATTAATAACAATACAACATTAGAGTGTGATTGGTGGGAGTGGGTGTGGGCGGTCAGGGCGCGGCTCCCCCTGTCGGCGCCGGTCGGATGGGAGCAGCGGGTTTCCGGTGTACACACCGAGTCTGGCGCGCGACTCTGTCCGTCCGTCCGTCCGTCAGCTCAGTGGCGGCGGCGCCGGAGCTTCAGTGTGAACGCGGAGCCCCCGAGCGGAGTCCTGGCCCCGCCTGTCAGCACCGCGGCCGCACTCAGCTGCCACTCGGTCTCATTGCTCTCCCGCGGCGGCAGCGCTCGGTTTGACGGTCTCTCCCAGCGGCGTGTGACCTGAGGTGTGGTCGGTATGTCAGAGGAGCGGCGACGGCGGGCGGGGGTTTCAGGGATGAGCGGTTGAGGCCCAATGCGCCGGGGCCAGGGATTCCCGGGCGGTGGGGGTGTGGGGGTGTTGCCTCAGGTAGTGGGTGAGTGTATTTTTATGGGGGGGGCGGTGTGTGTGTGTGGGGGCGGTGTGTGTGTGTGTGTGGGGGGGGGGTCGGTATGTGTGTGTGTGTGGGGGGGGGCGGTGTGTGTGTGTGTGTGTGTGGGGGGGGGGGGGGCGGTATGTGTGTGTGTGTGGGGGGGGCGGTATGTGTGTGTGTGTGTGGGGGGCAGTATGTGTGTGTGTGGGGGGGGGTGGGGGGGGCGGTATGTGTGTGTGTGGGGGGGGGCGGTATGTGTGTGTGTGTGTGGGGGGGGGGTGGGGGGGGCGGTGTATTCCGGGTTGGGAGGAAGAAGGCGGTGTCTATGATGACACTCCAGTGCCGCACTGGGGGGAGCGCTGCATTGTCGGAGATGCTGTCCTTCGGATGAGACGTTAACCCTCAGCTCCTCATCTGTGCCGAGTTCAGTTGGACGTTAAACACCCTGGGGCGCTCGTCACAAAGAGAAGGGAGTTTCTCTCCCCTTCCCGGTGTCCTCGCCAACAACCCCCCAAATAAAGTTGGTCACTCACTCGGCGGCTATGTGTGTGTGTGATGTTCTGAGACGCTGCCCTGCATGAAGGGTGCTATATAAATGCAAGTTTTGGTGTGGGGGATTGGTGTTGCATCGCTGTGCGCACAATTAGCTGGTATGGTCCACAAATTCACTCACTACATGTTATAGTAAATCCTGTGAAGCGCTTTGAGATGTTTTGATTACCTAAGGGCATTATCAAGTACAAGTATTTATTATTATTGATGTGTTGGAGATGAGGGAAGGAGAGAGAGGGCAAAAAAAAAGTGTCTGTAGTGGGAGCGGGTGGAGGTGTATCCCAGCAGGGGAAGCTGGTTAACACCCTTCCTGCCCCCGGTTCCAGTCTCTTGCAACACACCGTGGTGTGGAGAGCAGGGTCTGGGAGGGGTGAAATCCCCAACCGAATTGTTTTAATTCGGCCAAGGGAGCAGAGGTCTGGTATCTTTCAACATTCCCAATGCACCTTGGCGTCCAGGAAGCAATTTACATTTCAGGCATTGGTTCCTTCTGATTCTCTTATTTTTGTATGCACCAAAACCTGCGTCTTTTTGTGTATGGGAAAGCGCTCTGCATTAGCAAAGAGGGTATGTTTTTTTGTGGTGAATCAGTTACAGTTCTCATTTGTTATTGCATTCTTGTGCACCTGAGGGGTTTCCCCACCCTCCTTGGAGGAAACACCCCATTTCATATTGTGATTTTTTTTTAAATGGAAAGTCTGATTGAACAGGTGGATTTAAGTTTAAATCTTTAACTTTATTGTTTCTGTAAATTAGTAGCTTCATTGAGTTGGAGAAAGTGTTGATTTCAGTTTAACTTTATTCAATAGTGTCTTGGAATCTCATCTCTCTGTCTATGCATTACTGAAAAGCAAAGGTTATCTCACTTCATAAATATTAATCATCTATTATATTGTTTTACAAATCCTTCTCCAGTTCACTGACAATATTTAGGTTTGCTGATCTGTTTCTCATTTCCCTCCGTTCCTCAGAGGCATTTGAAGTATTTATATGGAACAATTATTTAAAATCAATGTGCTTGTCAGCCAAACATTTTTCCAGTGGATCTCATCTCTCCCTTTTGTACTATTTCACTGAGTCTTGGAATTCTGATGCTGGATTGTAGTGGCTTGTTGTGAACATTCTTTGCTTCTGAGATCATGAGGTGCAGAAGGTTTGTTACTTTATTGGTTTCTGTGGCTGGTATTTGGGCTTAAGTTTAGTGTGAATTCCTTCTCTTACTACCCCCAGTATTATGTTGCTTTCTATGTTTGTCTAAGAAGTGGAGAACGTTTTATTGTTCTCCACTTTTAAGTACTGTACGTCAGAACATTTGTTTTGCAGAGCAAGCTTTCCAGTTCTGCTGCAGTTAAAATTCAAAATAAGACTCTCCCTTGAGAATGTAACTACGTTGAGCTAATTTCAGGTGCTTTGCCAGAGGGTAAGCACTTTCTCTGCTGGTGGGAAGGCATTCTGTGGTTGTCACATACGCATGAGTAGCTTCTTGTGATTGGCTGAAGAAGGCAAGCCATTGGCCTGTAATTATTTTTATACTGTGATGTGTACTCAGTATAAAAAATACTATGACGAGGAGGAATCTTTATAAATTGTATAATCACCTAAGACTTACATGCACCCAAGTTCCATTCAGTTTCCTAGTAAAAAAAACTTAGATTTTTTTGCATTAGTTGTATTTGATAATTAAGTTAAATGTCTAAATTTTAATGGTTTCTGAGTCCCCAATAGATCTTAAATCCTATGCAAGTCATCTTCTAACTCATAATGCCACTACTGCACTTACTGGCATTGTATCATGGGAAATTAAATCTTTACCCGTCACTGTAAGCGCACTTACCGGCTGCATTGAAGTACTCATGTGTAGTGTCGATTATTAAGTTGTATAAAATCCGACTTATGCAAGTTTGCCTGTAACTCGTACTTCACATAAGTCTGTGAAGTGCTTTGAGATGTCACTGTATCAAATGGAAGAATTATTATTATTGTTGTCATTAAATGTTATTGTTCCGATTCTTGCAAGTTTCCTTGTACCTGAAATGGTAATCTTTCTTATTGGTAGTCAGTGTGCTTTGTGTAATCCAGGGTGCTGATGTTGAATCTGCCAAGTAGTCAGTGCTGAAGCCACTTCTCTGACCTGGTAATGGCTCGAGCCCTCTTTCTTTCAACCAGAAAAATATGGAGTAATTTTAATCTTGCTATGTTAGTTGCTATTGCCTCTCAAAATGCAATGAAGACACCAGATTAAGAGATGTTGATACCTACTTCTGGAGACATTAGCATTGGCTCCTGCTAACCTACCCTAATACTCTTCGGAATTGAGTAAACAAGGTATATCCCTCCAGAGGAGTGTACCAAATTATCAAAATTTCCCTCCTGAGGGAGTATTCCATTCCAGATGCATGGAAATTTCCGTGTAGAGGTGGCAGATATACGTGAAAATCTGTCTGGTTTGCATACTTTTAAACATGATGATGGCTGACCTGGGGTACCAAAGTGCTGAGTTAATATAAGTAATGTTACTATGTTGAGATGGTAGAACGGAGATACTAAATATCTGTTTACTTACGAGAGGATTAAGTCACTGACTCATTCTTTCAATGTGCACGTGAGTTCCATGGGGCCTTGTTATGTCACTGAATCCTATACAGTATAAACAACAAGACAAATGACTGTAGGACTGATCACATTGTCTATAGAAGGACGTACACAATCTACATGTGTACTTTTTATGGCTGTGTTCATAATTCCAGTCTCAACAGAGTCTGAACACGAGTGTGGGCGAAACGTAGGATAGAGACGGGGTATAGTTTGGAGCAGACTGCAGGATATTTGAAGACTGAGATATTTTTGCAGATAGTTGGCATAGATGACCTTTTCATCCTTTTTGTATGTCTTTGTGCAAAGAACTAACTGTTCAGGTGACTCCCTGACAAATCGGTTTCTCACTATTGTGTTCCACAGCTTGGAGTGGAACAAATGAAAGGCTATTCTGCTGGTGTGAATGGCTGTATATTGGCACTGGGCCAGGGAATTTATTTGCTTTATGGTATCCTGCCATGTATAATGGCTATTTTTCCATCTCCTTTACGCTTTTGATGATTGTATTATGAGACACACCCTGCTTGAGCAAAGTAATCTTTGCATCCAGATTACACCATTGTTTTTAGAGCAAGAGGAAGTTACTGAGCGTACCACTTTCCTGAACTGACAAAAATGCTTGTTTTCTCTAGAGTGCATTGCCCTCTTAAAATGGTAAATGTAATTTACAATGTGTATTTTAGACTTGAGAAACTCAATAACCCACCCATTGAGTCTAATTCTTTTGCATAGTCATCTTTATTCTGCAGAATGCCACTTTGAATTCTGCATGTAATGTCAGTGTATTTTCTCATCATGCTTCTTAACTTTACTTTAGAATTGCCAAAATGTTTTCTCATTCCCTTCAGTGTATTGTGATGTGCTCTGAAAGCAGTGAAACATATCTTGCTTATTGCTTCAATTTGTTACTGTGATTAATAACAGTATCATTTCAGAGATTTGGGGAAATAAATGTTTCTAGGCTGTTGGAAGAAAGTTTTTTTTTAATGTCTGAGGCTCAGTGGCTGATCTCACATTCCCAGGGTTGTCTACTATTTTGAAAAGTGGCAAGTAAATGACT
This sequence comes from Callorhinchus milii, assembly GCF_018977255.1. NCBI lineage: Eukaryota > Metazoa > Chordata > Chondrichthyes > Chimaeriformes > Callorhinchidae > Callorhinchus > Callorhinchus milii. Next base: position 500,724 of record NW_024704755.1, on the reverse strand, counting down.
AGGAACAGTTAGAAGTGATTACCGCTGCAATTATTTTCTTTAGGTTCAATCTTCTGCAGATGAAAAAAGCGGCAAAAGCCAGAAATTAACAGCAACTCAAACAGTATCTGAAAGAGAAATGTGTAACGTTTTGGATTGACTCCTTTGACTGAAGATCATGTGTGAAATGTTAACCTGTTTTCTCGTTCAGAATCGATTGAGCTGCTGTGAATTTCAAGCATTCCTGTGTTTTAGTCCATAAATGGCTGCTTCTGTATCTGTTTTTCAAAATGTAGGCCTGCTTAGCTGTGGGCTGACCCAGTATGATTTAGTTGGTGCTAATATTTTTGCATCATTTGTATTTTTTTTGCTTCCCTGCTTGACACAAATCTATCTGTCACACAGAATATCCTGTGACATGAATGAATAAGCGCTTTGGATCTGTTCGTATTGGGCTTACCTGTGCTTTTGTGGTCGCCCTCATCATGTGCTTATCCTCCCAAGTCAACAAAGCGCATGGACTTTTGTAATTTATCCTTAAAAAAAACCTATATTTTAACTGGCCTTAAATTGTAGTCTCGCCACTTTCTATCACCAATGAACATGTTAATGGGCAGCTGGAAATTATGGTAAAACAGCAATAGTAAGGCAATCATACAACAGGCACTGAGGAATGCTAAACCTTTAGGATAACTGAAAGTTTTATAACTGTCCTCTGACATGGCATGAAATCTTCAGCTGACTGACTACCTGGTATCTTATTTATGATTTTAAATGAAATACTGCATTTTATTTCATTCTATTTATGAGTGACTGTTAGTTTTGGACTTGATGTAATGAAGAGAATTGGACAACTTCTAAGGCCTCGGTAAAAGGTGTGTCAGAGGGGAATGTTAAGTTTCTCTCCTTCCTTGTAGCAGTGTCTGTCTTGCAATGGGTGAGAGAGAACAGCAGCAGTATATATTTCTCCTTGCATTTCCATCGTTCTGTGTTGCGAATAAGAACTGTCTGGAAAGTTATTTTAGGTGTGACACATGCATGGCAGATTTGTGAAGCATGTGCTGGACAGAAATTTTGCAGTTGGAGCTCATTTTACTTCAGAGGTCAAACAGTGTGAACTCATGCCACAAGGATAAAATAGGAGCATGTGATATGGTTAAGAAGTATGATGAGGAAGTAAAACTGCAAATGTTTTGTGGAGATGGTATATTAATGTCAGGGCTTCTGAACTGTACCTGAGCAAGAAATCCCAGAGTATTAATCTTAGCATAATAATCATTCCAGGCAAGTGTCAAGTGATAGCGTCTTTTACATCAGGAGGACATCCAAAGTGCTTCACAGGATATACTGTAAAGTGCAGTGACTTTTTTTGTAGTCATCAGAATTAATGTTGTTGACAATTTGCACAACAGTAACAATTGTGAAGTGGTGTTACTTAGTGAAGGAAACCAGAAACCAAAGTTGTTTGTAAGCATAAGCAACCCTGATTGTTGTATGATGGGCTGCCAGTGTAAATCACAAATGGTTGGTACAATTTGTGTATAATTAGTGTTGGAGGCTATGTCCTTTCCTGTTTATACTGGCTTGTCACAGACTGAGAAGCAGTGTTTGCCACATTTTTCTTGTGCTAGTAATGCTGTGTTTAAAAAATATTGGCAGTTACAATGTTACCTTCTATGGTAAATGGAATTCTTTCCTGACCTGAGGTGAACACAGTGGTTGGTTCATGGTCTGAAAGCATTTTCTGTAGATATTCTGTTGGACGTGAACAGAAGCCAGAACTTAGTTCCATACGGCTACTGTCTCACAGAATAGTCTGCACTTACAATACTAGTCTGTGAGTGAAAATGAGTTGGGCTGAAAATTTCCACTTTACTCTAGAGGAGAGTGTTGAGCAATATGAGTGAATATGCTACAAAAGGCAAAATACTGCAGATGCTGGACATCTGAAATAAAAGCAGAATCGCTGGGGACACTCAGCAGGTGAGGCAGCACCTCTAGAGAGAGGAGAGTGAGTTAATGTTTCAGGTCGATGACGTTTTGTGCAAATTTTTTGCAGTTGAGTTGTTTGCATTATACTCATCCTCCCCCCCACACCCCCCCCCCCCACCCCCACCTCCCCACGCACACACACAGAAATTGAGCAGTAAGAATATTCATTCTTTTGAGGGGAGCTACTTTGAACTTGCTATGTTTCTTCAATACTAATTCTTCCATTGAGTTTGTGCATTGTTGGGGGTTTTAAGGAAGCCTTTGGTGCACTCCAAATTGAAAATAAACAGCGTTGTTTTAGAAGTCTTTGGTATTCCTCCACCTTGGAATAGGATAAATGGGAAGCTCCAGTCTTGCTATCGAGAGCTCCAACCTTGCTCACAGCACATATATATTGTACACCGTAACCTAGCTCACAATACATATATATTGTACACTATAACCTAGCTCACAACACATATGTATTGTATGTACACTGTAACTAAGTTCACAACCCATATGTATTGTACACTGTAACTTAGCTCACACACATCCACCAAAAGGAAGGTGCAACGAAGCAAAAGGGGTTGCAGTTGACCCTCATGAGAAACCTTTATTACAGAAATGGCAGCAGAAGGGGGTGATTCGGCCTATTCAAGCCCATGCTGGTTTTATGCACATTATAAAATGCTCATGAGAAAGTTCTTGCTAGGACTGCTGAAGGCGTTGGGATCCTTTTCAACCTTATTCTGTGACCTCAAGAAGGTCTGATTTAAAATTTGATACGAATTGCAGGAAGCCTTTTTGGTTCTCTCCTGTATTGTGCTGGTTAACTTTATGCTGTGTCAGCACTTCTGCACAAAGCAACTTATCCATCAGAGTTGAGTGCTGAACATGCTGCCTTTTACATGATGAATGACAAATTTTGATTATTGCATTATTGCATTTTCAACACATTATACTGTACTTGTAGATCTTTCCATTTAATGCCAATGTTTATATCTATGTTGTGATCAGGTGTAAGAGCTATCACAAACTGCTGCATAAACTAGTTTGGGTATATTTGGGGTGATCCCATTTCACAGTAGTACAAGGTAGACTGCATTCAGAGGTGAAATATATATTTTATATATGTGTATTTGTGTGTCACTATTTGTGTAGATATGCCAAGACTGTTCTAGAGAGTGTGATCAGAGTTTAAATGTAAAAGTGATTTCATAATTATTTGTGCAGCAAAGCTGCAAATCTTTTGTTCTTTAAGCTGCTAAGGAAATTCTAAAATAATAATAACCCTTACATTTGTTATAGATTATTTCACATCAGGAGGACATCTCAATGCTGTTCACAGGATTTACTGTCCAGTGTGGTGACTCTTTTGTGGGCAAATTATGGGAAACCTAAGGGGTTGCTACGTGTGTGAACTATATCTCCTCTATCTTTGGGATTTCATATGTAGGAGGGACGTGCATGGAATTCTCAGTTGGTTTGAAGACTCTTAAGCATAGTGATGTGTTTCCGCATGTGTCAGACCCGGCTGACCCATTGTTCTTATTTGGACTCCCTTCAGTTTCTAACTGCTTTTTGTGCTCCTCCTCGATCATCATTGATCATTAGGATTGCTGGAATTTATTTATTTTCTCATTTTTGTTGGATAACATCGACATTTTTAACTTTTGATATCTTTGTTTGACGACAAATGCTGGCTGGCACTTCAGTTCACGTGTTCGATGCCTGGAAGCTCCTCTTCAACATCTGTGTGCTCCCTCTTGGCGACATCATCTGCAGACATGGGGTTAACTTCCACATGTATGTGGATGACACCCAACTCTATCTCTCTGTAGAGGTACCTCTCTGCCTCCACCCTTGACTCCAGGTCCCACTGCTCTCCTGACAGAATGTCTGTCAGACATCAAGTCCTGGATGAGCGCTAACTTTCTTCAGTTGAACTTCAACAAGACGGGGGCTCCTGATTGGCTCCCGTCAGCGCCTCCTCACCTCAGGCGCTGACAGCATCACCGTCCATGGTTGCACACTCCCCCTCACTGAGCCAGTCTGGAATCTTGGGGTCTCGTTTGACCCTCAACTATCCATTCTACCCCACATCTGCGCCATGACCCGTTCTGCCTTCCCCCACCTCCGCAACATCGAACGGCTCCGCCACCATGTCGCACCGCAGGCCACCGAAAGCCTCAAAAATGCTTTCATTACATCGAGACTATGCAAACTCCCTGCTTGTCGGCCTCCCCAATTCCTCCCTCCACAGGCTGCAGATCATCCAGAACTCTGCAGCCCATGTCCTCCCCCCTACTAGGCTCTGTGACTCTTATCACTCCCATCCTTACCCAACTCCACTGGCTTCCCATCACACAGAGTATACGGTTCAAGATCCTGGTCATCACCTTCAAAGCCCTCCATGATCTTGCTCCCACCTACCTCTCCGACTTCCTATCCTCCTACCATCCTGTTTGCTCCCTCCGCTCAGTGGGCTCCGGCCTGCTTCATGTCCCCCGCCTCGCTCGCCCCACTATCAGCGTGCGGGCCTTCCGCCAATCTGCACCCACCCTCTGGAACTCCAACTCGCCCCCTCCCTTGCCACCTTCAAGACCCACCTCAAAACCCTCCTCTTCAACAGTGATTTCGATCGCCCTGCTTTTTCCCCCCACCCGCCTTCCCCCCTCCCGCACTCCGACCCTCAGCTAACTCTGTCTGTCCAACGCCTTGGGACGTCCTCCTGACATGAAAGGCTCTATCAAATGTAATCTTGTTGTTCTTGTTGTTGCTAATGTCGCATCCTGTGCAGAGGTTTAGGTATTGCTGTCAGCTTGTGTGTTTGTGTGTGTGTGTGTATATATATATATATATATCCCTTCCGTCCACTAAATGTGCTCATGCTGGTGATAGTCTTGCAGCTGAACTTATCATCTTGCATGCTGTACGTATAGTTAGTCTTGTAAATGTAACCTGATCTTGTTGCACTCACATTATGCTTTCAGAGGTATGAGCAGGGAGGTGATAACCATAGTTAACGTCATTTTACACTAATTGATTTACCTTTTGAGTTGAAAACCAATGGGGTGGGGGAGATGATACTGGAAACAGAAATGTTTTTTCTGCCATTGCTACACACCACCTTAATGAACTTTCATGTTGTCTAGTTGCCAGCTGTGTTTGTATTATCTATACCTCAATTTGTGCTACATTTACTTCAGTAAGGGTTTCTCCACTGTTAAAATTCATTCAGCTAGGATCTTGGGGTGGTTTGGATAGCTTTATAGCAGAACATCTGTCAAGAAGAGCTTCAGATCTCACTGGAGGTTAATAGGAGGAGAACTGAAGAACAAAAGTGCTTTGAGACGTGATAATACGCTATATTGGGATATGGGGATAAGGCAGGGTTAGGTTATTAGCTGGAGTTAGATTAGAAAAGATCAGCCATGATTGAATGGCGTGGCAGGCTCGAAGGGCCGAATGGCCTACTCCTGCTCCTACATGTTATGTTATATCAAATGCAAGTATTATTATTATAATCAGAATTCCAGTTGGACTTCTGCCTCTGCTGCAAAATTCTCTAAAATTAAATAGTTAGAATTGATCATGGATAAATAAATTGATGTAATACTTGAAGGCCAAAGAGAAACAAACGTCTGTAAACCTAATTTTAAGAATAAAAAAGATAGCTGACCAATTTGTTGTCAGAATTAAATGTGACTACAAACTTAGGTGAAAAACAACGCAAATAGTTAGTGAATAACAAAATAGAGGCCCATTCATACAGATCGCCATCTACAAAAGATAAGTTAAAATGCATCATAAAATGCCGAACAAACATTGACATTGTATGAACTACAGTACCACTGACAACTGCTTGTCAAGGCTTGTGGTTAACATCTACAACTTTGGGGTGAGTGTATCAGCAGAAAAGCAGAACCGCAGTAAATCCACAAGACGCCTGACTGGGAGGTCAAATGAAATTGAAAAAAAAATCCAATTTCATTGTGTATAAAATGGACTCGCCATGTGTGGGAGAGAAAAGACTTGATTCTATCCGAGTATGGGTTGTAAATGTACCAGCATGTCGTGGTATATAGAAATAAAGTGAATCTCTGGCAGATGGTGTTAAAGCAGTGGGCAAAGCAAACATTCCAATTGTCACCCATAATTGGCTACATTGAATCGCGGGAAATGTAGATTTGATCCATTGACCCATGCGCAGAAGAACGTAATTTCCTGCATTTGATAAATTCCAATGCTTATCAGTAAGTGATCATGTGGTGGTGAGTCAAGACGCATTGAATCGCGGGAAAGATAGTCTTGAGCTGTCACTGCGTGCATATGCACTTACTGGCTGCAGTGGTGAACTACCATATGCAAACTTTTAACCGGCTGCATTGAGTTACACATGTGCAGTGCAGGTTATTGATTAAATCATATTTTATATGACTTATTCAGTATGCCTGCGACTCGGACTTTGCGTAAGTCATTAAATGTTATGGTCCCGACTGATACGAGCTGTATGAGCTTTCCTGTATCTGGAATGTACAGGGCAGCTACCAGAAACCCACAAGATCTGAGTGGGAAAAGAGCAGGTAAATGGGACTAAAAGGATTGCTCTTAAAAGAGCCACCATTGACACGATGGGTCGAATTATCTCTTTCTGTGCTGTAAATTTCTATGGTTTACTCTCTGACTTTGTTCCTTTTCGACTTCAATGATCTCTGCCCTTCAGCTAGCCTCTTCTTTCGCTGATGTTTCCAATTAATTTTATTCAATTACTTTGTGTTCTGAATTTGACTTCTGTTCAGCTGTGCCCGCTCAGCAATGCTAGCGAGCTGTGGGGCATGAGGTCCACCCCATGTCTCCTTTTGTTATACCCTGATGCTGTTCTCTCATGTTACTGACCATGTAAATTGTGCATTGTGTATACATTTGGCTCTATCTGTACATCTGCTTATTAGTACAAAACACCAGTTACACAAGAATAATAGAAGTAACATTATTGTGTCACAAATAAAGGATGCCTCTGCCATTAGTTGCAGAAAAAAATCTGACACTGACAAGTTTGTCTTGGAATGAGAACATATTGAAAATGCACAAGGGGTTTCTCCAGAATTAACTTGTCTTATGTAAAAATGATCATAGTTTACTTCTGGTCTTGTTTCTGTGACCATGTTAGTCAGGTTACAAAAGCTACTCCCTGGTGTTTTGCACAATGCATCAAAAATCCAACTGCCAGAAACTAACGTGGATCTGATGGAGAGGGTCTAATTGTTTTGACTGGCCTTTTCTGTAGTCAGTCTAGATTCTAGCAAATGTTATGAATCGCATGGTGTTGTGGCACAGTGCTGTTATAAAGGCTGTAAGGTGCCACAAATAGAATGGAACATCAGGCTTAGAATGAAACAAACCTGCGTTCGGGCTTTACATTCCTGTGGTGGTTTATTGCGAACTGCACAATGGCTGTGGTTAGTAAATCAAATGCAGAGAGAGAATTGTGGTTTACGATGGAGAGCAGCTTTAAGGAGGATCCAATTCTAACATTTAGCTTAAAGAATGTTCCTGTTGCGGTTTGCAAAAGGGGTGTTGTCACCTGCTGCTGCCTTGACAACGCTATAGTCGTTGTACAACATTCAAATTCCTTGTGCATGCCTTGTTCTAAAAATAGACCTTGTAGCATCATTTCACCCAAATTATACACTCAGCACATGCCTTAATCACAAGGCGGGTGACGGGCTGTTTGCTCATCAGCTTTGTTTCACCGGGTTGTTTGACATTTTTAAAACGCTGGTCACTGTTAACCTGAAAATATTGAGACCAGGGGAAGAATTGCTAGGAATGAAGCATTTGGTAACTATTTATACTTATAGCAAGAGAACTGATTAAGCACATTTTGGTGGGCTGTAATATTTTTCAGCTTTGCAGATTGTTATTTACTGTGCTGTGGGACGGTTGTGTCTGGTTATTGTAATATACGTCTTTAAGGTTGGATTATGTCTAGGAGTTTGACTTTTTTTGTCGACTAAAACTGCTGTACAGCTTTACTGCAGTAATGTTGGGCAGTTGCCCAGGCATTCCAAAATAGTTAGATAATTCTTGTCTTCATTGTGGTTTTTAAAACTACTGCATTGTAAGGAAATCTTTTTATAATGGTCTCTGTTATTATTGACATTTGACCCTCTTTATAGATGATTGCCTTTTAGTAACCCTGGTAAATATCTGACCAAAGTATTACTGGTGTGAGGTGGCATTTCAAGATCTGTTTATCACATGGCTAGTTTGTGTAATTCTGTTTCATCTGAACTGTTTGAAAGTAACCCTGTTTAGAAAGTTTGGTTAAAAAGAGATCCCGGCTTGAATAGAAAAACAAAACCGTACAGTAAACTGGATTAATGTAGAGCCCTGCTGAGCTAGAGGTTTTCAGATGGAGTATAAATCCTCTGCCCACTACATTTGCTGAGTGGGCAAATGATGGACTCGAAGGTCGGTGACAATGATCCCTAAGATTCCACTAGTACATGTGCAAATGTAACCCAAGTTGTTTCAGCTATTTTTATAATTCTGACACCCATTCTTCCCCATCGCATGTGTGGGAAATTGTGGTCAAGAAGTTGATTTGTATAGTTTGTGGGGACACCCATCTGGAGCATCGGTCTGAGCTGAAGCAGTGAATGTTCATGTTTTGGTCAACCATGTGGCAGCAGTTAATCTGCCTGGCATTTCCAAGCAGAGGCCACGGGTCACCAATTGAGAGAAGAAACCCTGGATTTAGCCCCCCTCCTCCTTAATCCAAGGGATTTTGCTGCTCCTTGTAGCAAAGTTGTGATGGAGAACCGCTAATGTGGCTCAGTATATTTATCCACTGAACCATTGAGGGAAGCTGATGCCACTCCTTGTTAATCCAACAGTGATTTTGCTTCTTTCAGTACTGTGGGCTTTCCCCTCTTGGCTCAGGTGATGTAGCTGAATATTGCTTAAACCGGCATTACCTGATTTGGTGGAGCTTCTACTGAGAGCAAGAGAGCATTATAAGAAGCGTTTGGATACTAACCGGAATCTAAAATGTGTTCTCTGGACCAGTGGTTAGGCACTCGTTGGGCTGTAGCTGGAGATTGTGTTCAATTCTGTGAACTACACTTTAGTAAGGATGTCAAAGCATTGGAGAAGGTGCAAAGGTGAATTACCAGGAATGGGGGACTTCAGTTACGAGGAGAGGCTAGAGAAGCTAGGATTATTCTCTTTGGAGCAGAGTAAGGTTAAGAGAAGACTTAATAAAAGTTTTCAAAATTATGAGCGGATTCGATAAGGTGAACAAGGAGAAACTATTTCCGCTGGCGGGTGGATCGGTAACCCGGGACACCAATTTAAATTAGTTGTTAAAAGAAACGGGGGGGGGGGGGGGTGAGGAGAATTTTTTTCACACAGCGAATTGTTCGGATCTGGAGTGCATTGCCTGAAAGGGGTGGTGGTAGCTGATTCAATAACAACTTTTAAGAGAGAAGTAGATAATTGTTTGGGGAGGACAAGTTTGCAGATTCTGGGTAGAGAGCGGGGGAGTGGGGTTGAATTGGATAGATCTTTTCAAAGCCGTCACAGACACGATGGGCCGAATGGCCTCCTTCTGTGCTGTATAATTCCATGATTCAGTGTGGGCCAGAATTGCTTTGGCTTTAAGTGCAATAAAATGCCTTTTCTGTTCTGGAAAGAGAATTGCAGATCCATATTGTCACTTAAGATGTAAAATTAGTCATCCTGACTGACCTAGATATATCAACACAATGCTGTGAGGGGCTTGTTCATTCCCTTGAAATGTTGATCTTGTGGCTGCTAAAGCGCTGGTAGTTAGTCAGGAATTGGAGTTTAGCCCATGGGAGACATAGAGGGTAAGTAATACACACTGAAAACACTTCAGGTTAGAGTGTGCTTTTATCCGGTTACTTGACCTGGGTATTGAAATGACTGACAGAAAATAAATGAACATTATTGTACCTGGTTACATTAACAGTTGTTAAACTGCTACAAAGGCTGATCTCTAAAGGGGATAAAGCATTATTTGGGAGCAACGCGCACTGCAACCAGTTAAGTGGAACAACTTTATTTGAATGTTTTTTAACTAAACTTCACACTGGTCTAGAAAGGTATCTTCTAGATTCCGGTAAGTGTCCACACACACGCACACACACACACAGTCTGTACCAAACCCCCTCTTTCATTTTTGGAAATGGAGGTTTGCTTTGACATGATCCAGTAATGCATCTTGAGATGTGTTTCTGGTCGTTGAGAAAGATTAACAAAGCCCTAACTGAAGAGTGTGCTCCTGGAATGCTGGAGACTCTGCGCAGCTCAGTATCTCTGCTGATTGCCTGGTATTTGGGTCTGGATTATTAAGTTTCTACATCAGGGCTTTGCGCTCAAAACCTGTAGTTTTTTTCAATAGCCCAAACTATTAGAGTGTATGAATTAGAAGAAACAACTCTCAATTCTTGCTCAAAACATGTTACCTAATCTGTTTTTCATTAAATACTGTCAAATACGTAATTGGATATTATGTATTAAGACGTGAAAAGCACTGTATCAAATGCAAGGATGATTATCCTTCGTCTGTTCTGATGAAGGGTCGTGGACCCGAAACATTGATTCACTTTCCTTTCTCCATTGATGCTACCTGACCTGCTGAGTGTTCCCAGCAACTTCTGTTTTTGTTGCAGATTATTATTACTAGCTCTGTTTGTAAGAATCTTAGTGCTTTAAATTCTGTAGATTTTGATTATTCTCCAATCTGTGCTCTACAATTTCATGATTTGTGGGGTTACAATGGATTTAAGTCCTGATCTACTTTAGAGTGGTACGTTTTAAGTTAATTAATTAACTTGTTGAGAACTGTATTTAGAAGTGACGACTGTCCACCACATAGTATTGAGAGAGACTAGTTCAAGCAGAGTTCACTGGTGTCCCGTTACCTGACCCTGGGACAAGTATGACTCATCCAATGTCATCTTGGCTGAAGGTAGCCCAAGCAATGTAATGGTGCTACTGTCATTGGTAAAGGGAAAGCCTGCCGTGAGACAGTCTTCAGTGGGTCTGTATAGGTGGTAGTTTAGTTGTTTACGTGACCAGTATCAGAAATGGATTTTGTCACAGCCTATTTTTGTTCAGATTCAGTGCAGTAGAAATTACTTTAATGGAGCAGATTCACTCGATCCTTCCCTTCATCTTCAGACCTTCCTACCCAAGATTGCATGTTGATGTGCTCCCAGGCCTTTTCAGAGGTCACTAAATAAACTGTCACGTTTTTGTCCCTCCTCTTGGTGAAAACATCTTGCAGTGTAAAAGACGACGTGCTCAAAATGGTTTGAGCTGTTTTCCAGTCCTGCTCTGTAGCTTAAACACAGTATAAATCTCATTGTGGGCCTGCTGAGTTCTGGAATGTGACCAGACTGTGAAAGCTGCTGACTCTGCTCTCTGTGAAGATAACATCTTGGTTGGTGGGCCAGATTGTGTGCAGGACACAAACAAACTAAATTAATTATCCATTGCTTTCAAAAAATACAACAAAGAAACACATTTTGAAGTTGCATTACCATTTTCTTGGATTAATGGTAAACTCTACTTCACGTGTTTGTCTCTGGGGTGAAGAACTAACAGAATGCCTTTGAAGGTATGGTTTTGTCAGTGTAGTTTTCAAATGAAGATGGTGTGATGTTGAGGCTGAGGGTCCCAGCTTTTCCATTGCAGAATTCCTTAACTCATTTAGCATACACTCAAAGTTCAGTTGTTCTGTATTCCATATATCCTAATAGAGAATTCAAATCTAATACAATGGTGGATCCTAAATATTCTCAGATTCGGCTTACCTTAATTGCTTTGTTTCATTATAAGGCCCAGAATAGCCTCTACCTCCTAAAATATGCTACTTTAATATAGACAAATACCGTACTTACATTTCATCATTGTTTTCCAAAGCTGTTTGTGGGATATGATGGATATGATACGATTGTGGTGCAAATTGGCCTCCACATTCAAGTAAAACACGATGGGAGGGATTTGGGTATTAAAACCTCAACAGCAGTAAGAGTTTTGATGCAACTGTATCTAACTATTATGTGAATAATCCTGCTTGGGACTTAGCATTAAAAGCCTATTTGTGGGCAGCTTGTGTTCAGAAAATAACTTACTGGCTGAAATATTTGTCATTTTGAAACAAAAGGAAAACACAAAGTTCTTTGTGCAGGCTGTGTAAATTGGCTCCATGACCTGGTTTGATTTATCCCTGAACATAATTATAGCGAATAGGCAAAATGTCTGTAGAGTTTCTTTATTTTTGGTTTTATTTGTCTGGTATTTCACTCTGTTACCAATGGTGATGTGTTTAGTAGTTAATACAAATAGGCTGGACACGAGCGATCCTAGTGCGCTCTGTAGCTTACAAGAGAGATGCATGCAGTCTGAAATAGCCTCAAGCTAGGTTTGCACAATGCTTACTAGCCAAAGCACTTGTGGTAACATAGAAAGTGCGTTTGCATTTCTTTCAGATCTCAATTTAAATGTTCTGAGGGGTTAACTCTCCCAATCTGTGGCAGTGATCTGTGCAGACCAGCACTGTCAAAACAACATTGTTAACCTGGAGAAGAAAATAGTGCCTGTTTAACAACTTAACTTGTTCATGGGCAGAATGAATTTGTAGACAGGAGGTAGCAGAGATGTTAGATAAACAGTTTGTCCTCCTCTGGGAAGAATTCCATTCCAGACTCTGGAATTTCAACGTATATGTGACTTCCATGGAACTCTGGTTTGGGTACTTTTTAACAATGTGATGGGTTTCTGCATGGAATTCTCAGATTGGTTTGGATACTTTTACGCATGGTGATGCATTTCTACATATGTCAGACAACCGGCTGAATCCCCTCTGCCACCTCACCGCCCCACCCCCACACAAAAAAATAGCTTTTCATCCAAATTGGTCTTGCAATTTTGATTTACAATTTATATCAAAGTGGACATTCACTTCATGGCAAGTGGAAGATTATTGCATGCAAATTGACTGCACATTTGCTTACAAAATACAGTCACTACACTTTACAGTAAAATCCTGCAAAGCATTTTGAACGACGTCTTGATGTGAAAGATGCTGTATCAAATGTAAGAGTTATTTTTATTACTGCATTGTTCTTTGTGGTTCTGAATGGATAGGCAGATGGCCTTGTACTGTCTAGCAGATAGCTAGCCTCAGATAGCATTGTTTAGCTTCGAAACACTGATTGGCATCTTATGTGCTTAAAACTGGACAGTTTCTAGGCTATCGGCTCCCTGACAACTTCACTCAAGGTTTGAAGTGACGCGATGCATTACTAATAATTTGGTCACTCAATCCACGACTGTTTGTGGGACGCTGTTATGTGCAATTGGCTGCCATGTTTCGCCCACACACACAGTCAATTCACTTTACAGTTCTAAGCGCTCTGAGATGCTACCGTGCGTGGAGGGCGCTATATAAGTGCTTGTTATATTCTGTGAAGTGCTTGGAGACATCGCGAAGACGTGATAAGGAGTATATCAAATGCAAGGATTATTATTATGCAGTGTGAAGTGAGCTGGCAGGCTTTCTGTACATTTTGAATTTTTTTGGTAAGTAAATANTTTTTTAAATACTCTTCAAGAAAAGTTTCCTGACATATCTTGCCTATCAGTGATTTTTGCTAACTATTGAAAAATGTGACTGACACAAAAGGCAGCTTCTGAACTGCATTGAATTGTAATTTGTTGGTATTGTGTGAAGTATAGTGTAGACAAATAGCCAATGTGGTGTGTTGTGATGACTAATGCAACAAATACAATGGGCGAAAGAAGTAACACTGCAAATGTTTCTTTACAGATGGTGTGGGTGATTGTCAGTAAGTGAATGGGTGACTGTGTGGGTGATGTATGCATTTCAGAAAATCCCCAAGCTTGCTTTCCATATAAGCAGACTTCCTTCATATTTACACTCAAAATGTCAGAGCACCAATCTCTGCACACTTGCATTCTTGTCATTTTGAAACACATGAAATCATTACAGAACTTGCAGCTTATGTGATCCTTGCTATAGATGGCTATTGAGGATAGTTGGAACAGATGAACCTAATTTAGATTAGAACCTTATTTGGGAACATGTATTTTCCTGTTTGCACAGCATTGTTTAGACCCTTTGGAGGCTTTTTGAATATAACATAGTCTTGTCCTCAGCTAGCTGTAGCCAGAATTGCACTGGGCCTGATATTGAGTGGACAGGCATGTTTCAGAAAGACTTCCATGAAGATAGTTGGGAGGATTCTTTACAGAAATTACAGCACTTAACTTTTAACATGAAGGTTATACAACAGTTTATGCTGTTAGTAACAGATTGTAAGAATAGTGATTACCTCCGGCTCATTTCGGGTTGAAACCTTCATGATTTGAAAATGTCGCTTTCTTTAAAAAAATAGGTTAATTGATCTACTATGTTGTGTGTGACTCTACCTTCATGTGAGTTCAGATCCTCTAAATATAGAGTTGTAATTTAACAGCTTAAAGGCTAGTTAAAATAGTTCATCAGGGTCAGCCGGCTAGCAGGCCACAGTCTGAGGCGATTCCTTCATTCTTCAAACTTTATAATAATTGTCTAATTCTAGAAGTTAAATTTGTCTAAAGCATTGAGACAGTTGCCAGCAAATCAGACTAAAAATAGTCAGATATTTCAGACTCCCTGGTGACATCCTTATTTTAGCTGAAATGGTGTGGTACTAGAGCGAGCTCTATAAGGTATCCCTGAATGTGACTCTACTTTGAGGATGCAGATTGCAATGCAAGCCCCTGACGGTGGCCTTGTTATATTGACTGCCAGTTCAGGCCCACAGTGTCCCTGCTTTGGACATACAGCGGGTTTCTGCCGTTGGCTGATTTTCACATTACCCTAAACTGCCTGTCTTTTTCTAGTCTGGTGTAGGAGCTTCAATCTATAACTGTGATCCTGTCATTTGCTTTGAGACATCCTCCTGATGTGAAAGGCACTATACTAAATGTAAGGTTAATTATATTATTTAGCTAGTGTATTGTGTAATAGAAGGAAATAAACCCGTTTACCTTTGCAGATGTGCTGCTGTTTTCCTTCACTACATAAACCCGCTCTCAGTATTGGTTTGTTATACTATAAAAAGTCTTTCACAAGGAGTATGTTTAAGATGGTGTTAAATATCAAGTTTCCCTGCTTCCCTTAGATAGTAATGTGCTGTTTAAAGATCTGCTAAAATACAGTTAGCTGTTTGACAGACTTGCAATTCTTGTTATAAAAATGCTGAGCAAAGCCAAAACACAAATCAACACTTGTAACAATATAAATTCTTTTCATCGTGCCCTAACCTTCGTGTGGACCCAAGTGTCAGCTAAAAAAAATGAACCGGCGTCCATATAAAAGCATGACCTCATGCCCTCAAATGGTTGAGCTAAGAGCAAAGCCTAACTGGTACAGCCTGTGATAACATGGGATGTTTGAATGTGAGATAATAGCTCAGTGGAGGCCTGCTTGTTTGGGAACTTTTTCTGTTGAAGGAGAGGACCGAGAACTGCACGTCATTGTGCTCAAATTGTGTCTTAGTAGCCCCTGATTTCACTCAGTTGTCTGGTGACTTGTTTTGTCTTGTGTTCCTATATTGAAGTAAAATGTGGTGGAGCTTCCATCAATCGTAAAAAAAATTGCAATTACCCAAGTGTTCAGGACGTGATGAAGGTGGAATTACATTTCCACCTTTCACGTTGAGAAGACATCCCAATGCATTTATGTAAGGAATGGAAATTCGGCTTCCATACCCATTTGGGGGTTTGATTCTAGTCCGTGTGCATGAGGGTGTGTGTAAATTTTATTTTTAAGCAATGGGATTTTAGGTGTGAATATTTTGGGTGGAAAAATCTGCTCAGCCTCACTACAAACTTATGAAGGACAGTGTTAAAGTTTTTTATGAAGGAATTCATACAACGTTTCTCTCCCCCACCCCCCACCTTCACATAGTGTGGTGAAAATCTCAAGAGAATTTAACTTCCTTGCAGCAAGTACATTGTTTAGATTGATTTTTCTTTCTTTATTTCAGGAAATGACCTAGAGGCCTTAGAATTACATTAGTGCTCTCCTGCTGCAGACTACAATTGAGTGCGTAATTAATCTGGAAGCACCACTTGTTTCCTCTATCAAACTGAAACTACCTCAGCGAGAACAAGATCAGCCCGCAAGAAGGGAGGATGCAACCAGTGAAGTCTCCTGCAGTTACAGTATAGGCTGCCTGTTTTTCAGTATACAGGTTGAAATGCCTCAAGTGAACTACGTTTGACCGACTGGATCTGTCAAAATTCTTTCAAGAAGATCTTGTATCAAACGCTTGACTAAAGGAAAACGGAAGCTTTGGTGAAATCTTACCGAATACTAGTCCAAGCACTGAATAACTAATATTATCCTTAACTCCTGCTGTTGATCAGTGTTCTTGTCCCTTTCTAAGGTTTGCTGATTTGGTTTTCGTTGTAATAATATTCTATCGTATAAGTGTTGCAACTGGTAGAAGTTGTATCAATATTTACACATTTTAGAACGAATGGAAAGAAATCTATTGAATTGGTTTGCAGATATCCTTTGTGTTTCTCTCCTAGTTGCAGGGAGTTGACATGGCACTTCCTTCCTACCGGTTCCTGTTACTGGCGTTATTTTATCTATTGGGTTAGTGTGAAGCTCTTTTAGAACTTTTCATGCATTGCTGTGCAACTTTCATTTGGGAAAAGCAAGAGGTACTAATGAAGGTGTGGCAAATTGGAACCCAAGACCTAGCAAAAACATTTCTTTGCTCCTTTTACCTTGTTACCTTGGAGCATTCGTGAACTGCAGCAGGGCTGCTCAGAAGCTGAAGGCACAAGTGTGGTTGGCCTTTCAGTTACCAACTCCTACACTGACAAGTGCTGGGTGGAAACGTCTGCTCTCAGGCGTGCTATGGAGCAACAATTATGCACATAGTTGATGACATTTGCAGAACTTTTTGTTTAAAATGATATAAACTATTTACCTGAAAAAAAAGTTGACACTTGATTAGACTTTTTACAAAGGACACAAAACAAGAGGACACTGTTACTTATGTATTGTTGCAGCGCACAGGAAAGTAAAATGGACTACAAGCGGCACTTTTTGCTTGGCGGGTCCAAGCAGAAAGTGCAGCAACACCAGCAGTATCCAATGCCTGAGCTAGGCAGGACCCTGAGCGCACCGATGGCATCCACCACTGCAGCATCTTGTCTAGCCCATGCAGCTGCGTCAGCTCCTGGCAGCTGTCCCCATGCTGTGTCCCCCACGACACAGATAGCCGACATCCAACAGGGCATCTCCAAATACCTGGATGCGTTGAATGTGTTTTGCCGAGCGAGCACGCTCTTGACAGAGCTGTTCAGCAGCGTTTTCCGAAACTCGCATTATTCCAAAGCAGCTTTGCAACTGAAAGACGTGCAGGAACATGTCATGGAGGCAGCAAGCAGACTCACAGCAGCAATAAAGCCAGAGATTGCGAAAATGCTGATGGAGCTGAGTGCAGGGGCAGCAAACTTTAAAGATCAGAATGACTTCAGTCTCCAAGACATTGAGGTAAGAAAATAAGTTGAACTTCTCTGACTTTGACAGGAACTTAGTGGAGTAACAATATTTAATAATGTACAAAAGCTGATATTTAAAACTTTAAAACCATTCTTTTGCATTTTTAAAAAGGTTTGAATAGGTCATCCGATGAACTGTTTCAGATGGATTACTGAATCCAAATAGCATGAGGGAGCTGAGGTAACTAGCATAATTTACAATACATTTGCTGAGGCAGCCTGAGCCGGGCAGTGGAGGAGGGAATAATCCAAATGATCCTTTTTCATAGGATCAGAACTCTTGGCATTCAGTATGAAAACCATGTATATGGGTGTGGGTTTGGGGGAGCAGATAATAATATGAAGGTAAATGTATTCTTGAAAAAAAATTAAAGTAATGTGTAGGTGTGTCATGTGAAACCCAGTTCTTACATTGGTTACGAGTTGTGAATGTAATTATGGAGGGGCCAGTAATGACCACTGATACTGTAACAGTGGTTCTCAAACAAATGGTGCGGCCACCAACACTTACCTGCTGGTAGGAACTTCACCTTATCATTTCGAAAACCCATCCCTAAAGGGGACAATGAGCAAAGCTCGATGATTTGGTGGTACGGAAGCAAAAATACGGTTTCACGGGGCGGGGTTCTGCGGTAAGCTGGGAAAATATGAATTCCTGTGATTTGTGACTGATTTTCTTTTTTCTAAAACATAATTGGCAAGGCAATTTCTTAATTTCCTGTGTAACTGATACGTGGTCATACTCTGTAGTTCGTGGTTTAGTCAATTGGTTTAAATTGAACTGCTTTGATCATCATTTTGGACACTTATCCCATTTATTTTTTGTTCATTATTATTATTATTTGAGACTTGGGCAGCAAACGCCTGGCGATGTAATGTTCCTTTAATGAAGTTCAGTGGTGTAATGGTTTCAAAGCAATCCTGCTCAATGCTGTGAACCACAAACCTGCTCTGCTCACCAGTGAGTGTGGTTACTAAAGAAACCACCAAATAATACTGAGACCACATAACCCACTTGGGGTCACTGTGGATTTTTGTCAGCGAAGTGCTGTTCTGTATGTTGAGTTTTTTTTCTGCCCATAGTTGTACTTGTAGCTTGGGAGCTGGTTTTGGTTTTCCTGCCCGTTTTCTCAGTCATTCACTGTTTGTGTAGCTCAAAAAGGCTTCTGATTACTAGAATTTAGAAAGCAAAAGAAAGCAATTTTTAAAAATTATTTTTGAATATAGAATATTAACAGAACACTATTACAAGACCCTTTTCCTGCAATATGGCAACCACACTTCATGCGGGTAGTGACTGAGCGCTTAATTGAGACAGAATGGGAAATTATAAATGGTCATATAACCCATTCACATCATATTTAGCATTTAAACATGTTCACACTTAAAGATGAGTCGTCATTGAACGCATCCATGGAAAATTCACAGGTTTTGGCAAAAAAAATAGTTTGGAGTTGATCTCTGTTTTGTAAGTTCCGGCAGCGAATGGACAGGGGGGTGACTTTGGGTGCTCTCGAGCCAGCTGTTGCAAGTAGCAGTTTCTGATTTCTGCTGCCCATCACTCACACGGCACTGCTCCTCAGTGTTCCAATTGTCATTTCATTTTCATGTAAATTAGCTCTGCTCTGGCTGTTTTGGGAAATGCTCTTCTAAGCATTACAGTAACATTTGAATAACACTTAACCCTTTTTCAATCCAGAGCTAGTTGATGATTTTGAGATGATTTTGTGAATCGTTGAAAGTTATTTAAATTTACAATTTGTCAAATCATTAAAATGTAGTACTTTTTGGTTAAATCAATACTTTAAGCTGTGTAAGCTCCTGGCTATAGATTGTATAAAATTTCTTATTGATTTTGTTTTGTCTGATGCTGACTGCTTTTGTCTGACTGCTTATGGTTTAACTACTAAACTTGTCTCCAACAAATTTTATTGATTGACATTCAAAATTTTAAGATGTAGATTTACTTAATTTTTACTCACAGAGCAATACCTAGTATCCATAGTTAAAATAGAAAGACTGAACCAGAATAAAACATGTGGATTATCACACCAGTTACATTTGTGCATTTCCCCAACACTGGCATTGAACACCTTAGTCTTTATCACCAAATTCACTGTTGTTTCTAGGGATGGAAGAAAGCCGGATTGTGCACCCTTAACCACTGATAGATTGTATATGTTAGTATCTGGAGTTTGCTCTCAGCTCTGCAGGTTTTAGATGCTTTGCAGTTGTACCGGGATTAAACACTGTTGATTAGTGAAGCGCATTTCTCACGTAACCTCAGATAGACCCACACAGAATTAAAAGAATGAGGAGAGAATATTTTCTGTGGCTTTTATGTGCCTCCATCCTCTCCACTTCCAAGACAAGGAAATGTTCCTTACCATGTTGATTCTGTCCCACTCCCCAAATTTAGTTCCTTAGTCTTAATGGCCTTGCATGTCTGGCCTGGTTTCTGTTGTGTGATCCTTGACCTGTGCAGGATATGAGCCTGTATCTGGCATACTGTCAAGCTTGCTACTTATTTAGCATGGATAGCCTTTGGAACCTAAAACAGGATTTCAGCATTTTAAATGGCAGTGAGATTTTCCAACTGTTTAAAACCTCCAGATTAAAGTACACGAGTTCTGGAGAAAATAAAAATGTGCTTTTCTGTATTTCTTCCCTGTTATACCCACAGCTGACGGTACTTTCCTAAAGAACCTGAATGTGTCGGTAATGGGGTTCAGTAGTTACCGTAAAATTGTCTGTTCTTGCGCAGTTGTTTTTTGGGACATTGGGAACTCCTATAAATGTCAAAAAGGAGTGTGTGTGTATATATATATATATACACACACATATATTTATATTTTATAAAAATATGTATGCAGGTCTTCACTTTGTCTCATTCTATACAGCTTCACAAATCTTGATGCCACTCACAGATTACCTTATCTCCTTTATCTCATTTTCTGAAAGTCACATATGGGGTTTGGATTTCCAACGTTTGGTTTTGTGTTTAGGGGATGTGTGTATGGGGTATGTGTAGTGTGTGTGTGTACAGGGTATGTAAGGGGGAGATGGATTGTCCTGCTGCTGCAGTGGTGTGAGACTATCAGTCCAGGTATTTCTTACTTGTTAAACTAACTCTAAGGCAGGGGGTGTAGAGGATATTGTGTTTTAATTCCTGAGGCCAGAATATTCTTCCCATATCTCTGTGCTTTGTAATAGTTACTGCTTAGTTCACAGAATGCTTATTTATATTTGGGGCATGGGATATAAATAAGTTGAGGTATGTGGGTGTTGAAGATGCTGGTGTATTATAACATCAGTACAGAGCAGCCAGTGATTTCAGTGCAATTGTGCTGTCATTCAGTTAGTGAACATGATTGGTGGTAAGTCAGATTTGGCCTCAGTAATTTGTGAACTTTTACTTGTGTTCATTTCTGAAATGCACATTTCCTTCAAGTTATTCAGGAATCTGGAGATGGTTTTGGGCTGTGCATAGTTATGTAAAGTTACTCAAACATGTTTTTGTTTTGCTGTTAAAATTAGGGTAATGTGCGTTAGGTTTAATTTTTTGATAATGAGTTAGATATGAATCTCTCCCAGCTGCCAGCATGTGCATCTATTACAGTATCAAATATAGCTCCACGCAGTAATGGGGCAAAGGAATTGTATGAAACAGATTTTTATTAAAATTCCAACTATTGTCATTCATAATTTTGAGGCAACCAACAGAGCATAATAAATAGAATTTAAATAAAATGTTTCCTTTGGCATTCATTTAGTCTTAGACTGTCTGCAACAACCATTTATTTACTCAGTGTTTCTCCTGTAGGTATTCTTCCTTTGTACTAGTGAGGATTTATACATTACTTTGGGTTGACACAATCAGCCAATATTACCATAATGCCAATAAAGAAGTTTTCATTATCAGTGCTATTAGTGGGGCTTATTGTTGTCATGAGTACAGCTATCTGAAAGTTTTTGAGCTGCAGTAGCATTGCAGAAATGAATCGTAAACAAAACATCTCAGTAGCTCCCATGTGGGATGTGTGCGCTATTTGTTCCATCCTCTGATGGCACTAATCAACTTCTGAAGAGGTGGTCAAGTCATGAATTGCTAATGTAACCTTTATGTAATTCAGCAGATTTGACTTGATTTTTCCAACACTTTCATGCTTGTATCCTACGGTCACCTCCTCTTTTTCCCCAAGCTCAGTGACAAACCATGGCATTGTTTAGTGCTCTATGACGCTACCCTCCGAGAAGAATGCTATCTATATACATGCATGCTGTTGTAGCAAAGTGTTTCCTATTCAGGAAAAATTGTGGTTAAGTTTGGAGTATGTGCATTCTAATTAAATTAAATTAAATGAATGGGTTAAGGATTTCTGGATGGTTTTTAATGTGGGTAAATTAAACTATTTAATTTATTGAGATAATTGCATTTATTAAATGCTCAGATTAATATCCAATAACTACAGGATATTGTACGAATGGTGTAATGGAATTAACTTTGTTTTGTAACCCTTCATTTACTAATGTATTAAGAGCCTAGTATGGTTTAGACAGCACAGTTAGCAGCAAGCGGAGAAAGCTCTGGCTGTCAGTTGAATAATGTTCACTGAGTTACTCACAGGCCAGTGATTCTATTGCCCTGCTTAAACTTACTAATCCTGTAAGACAAAGACTGACAGTAGAGTGGCTTTGCTGGACAGGCAGCAGAAAACTTGCCAGCCAGAGCTTTCAATGGGAAGCTATAATATAATAATAATCCTTGCATTTGATATAGCGCTTTTCACGACTTCTAGGCGTCTCAAAGCACTTCACAGAATATATTGTAAATTGACTGTATTTTTGTGGTAGAAACACAGCAGCCAATTATGCGCAGCAGTGTTCCACAACCAATTGTGGATTGAGTGACCAAATTATTATCGNTTTTTTTCTTGAGAGTTTATTATCAGGCGTGTGGAGTAAGGAAACTTGCCCAAGGTTTCACCCTGCTGGGGATCAAACCCAGGTCTCTCACTTGCTAGGTGAGTGCTCTAACCACTGAGCTACAGGACTCCAAGCTATTCAGTTTTAGCTGGTTAAACTCCAGCAGTACCCCTAAGGTGCATTCTGGAGTCCCCAAGCCTTGGTTCTTGCCAACCTGTGCCTATTGTTCTCTGGAATCAGATAAGCAGAGTGCATCCCTCCACAGAAGGCCATTGCACTCCATTTTGGACATGAGACATTTCCATGTGTAGGTACATATGAAACCTTTGGTGCAGGTAAGTGTGGTTTCCTCATGTGTCAGATACCCGGCTGGCCAGAATAAAACACCGTGATCTATTCTGTTTGTTGTTATCACTTAATATATTTAAAATATTCAATGTTCGGTTTAAGGTCTTTCGAATATGAATCACCTCTTCTGCAGGACTTTTAAATATGACATTTAATGTGACCGTTGTGGATCTCGGCTGTCTCTGGCTACCAATCAGTCTGGTGACTCAGTAACCTATACTTTAGTTCTGTCCCAAACATTAGGCTTTAGATAATCTGAGGTAAGGACATCCCAGTAATCATTAATTTAAGATGTGATAACAGAGCTACGGGTACAAAATTAGCAAGGATTATATGAAGCTAGAGGTTACAATACATTTACACATACCCCGCACAATAGAATAGAAAAAGGAGCATTGAGTATATGCTCAAGTAGATCTCTAGTTTCAGAGAACAGAAGAATGTCTGTGGAATGCAGCCATTCAGGATCAAATACTGTAAATTGCAGCTGAGTTGATCTGCTGAGTTTCGTGAGATTACCTTCAGTGGTCAGTGGCATATCAAGGTTTTTTTTCTAGCAATTCTTGTCACTGGTTCTTTACCAGTTGCACCAATTGGGTAGAGATCACAAATGCTGGCCTGTGCTGCTTGTCCAGGGCTCTCTGATAGAGTGGAGTGAATGGGCTGAACAGCCCACCCATGGAATTTTGCTTTTCAGAATAAATTACATAAATTTATAGAACAGAATCTGGGGAAATACACTGGAAATGCTTTGCACTGTTTGATCGAACTGGAGGTAACAAGTTATTGTTAAACAACTGCCGCTATTTCCACAATGGTGTTTATTACTCTAACCTGGGAAAAAGTTCTTCACTGAACTTATATCTTTGTTTTCTACTGACTTACCATATCTGAGCATATTGTTCTCGGTTCCAGGGCACCTCTCTCCCCTCCATCTGCACAGGCAGGTCTGGTGAAGCGTACCCGAAAACACTCTTTCATTACCATATATAAAAAGCGAAAGCCCCGAAAACCTCCATTTTTTGGAAATCTACATCAAACTCAAGTTACTAAAAAAACCGTGATAAAATTAAATTAATAAACACTGAAAAGCAGAAACTCTCATTACATCCAATGACCAGAACTGTGTGCAGTACTCCCAGATGCAAAACTAGGTTGCTGTTTTATAATCGTATAATAAATGTAAAAACAGTTATTTTGAGGTAATATTACTGGAGAATGTAAGTGTATTCCACATTACCCTAAGTGGCAGCTGAACTGTTGTGTGTGTGAGGAAGAACTCTGTTCAAAAAGGTTAGTACGGCCCTCAATTGGTTAATGGAATTAAAAGGAACTACTAGTTTTAAAGATTTTTTTAAAAAACAGAATGTCAGACTACTTGGGTTTTGAAGGAAATGTGATCCTAAGTTCAGAGCATGCCTTGTTAAATTCTAATAAAGGGAACAAAGAGGTGCTGTGTTTATGGTGAAGTTGGGGTATGACCTAAGTGAGAGTTGAGCTGACACAACAAGGCCTTGTCAGTCGTGGGGGCAATCAGACATTCCAACATTCAAATCTGTGCTTCCATCTGAGGAACAACTTGTAGTAGTGGGCTGACAGTTGGCCTCAGTTTTGGACAGATATTTTATACTGTATTTAAATTATTACAACAAATATATTTTCTGCCAAGAATGATGGATTTTAATAAAATATTTTTATATTTCAGTTTTTGCAATCGATTTTGAATGAACTCTGTATCGAGGTTTTTGGATGATGATAATAATCCTTGCATTTGTTACAGTACCTTATCATGTCTTCGAGATGTCTCAAAACGCTTCACAGAATATACTGTAAAGTGACTGTATTTTTGTAAGCGAAACGTGGCAGTCAATTGCGTAAGCAGTGTCCCACAAAGGGTGGTGGGTTGAGTGGAAAACATTTTTTTTGAAGAGTTTATTACCTCCGGAAAGCGATCCGCCAATCAACTAACAACCAAATTTCTACTTAGTGCTAGGTAAACAGAAGTGTGTGGAGTAAAGAAACTTGCATTATCCACAGTTTTTAAATACTCAAAAACATGTCTGCTGTGAGTGAGGAATCTGGTAGTGAAGCTGGAATTGAAATGCTGGTGTAGACGAGCCCAATGTTCCTGTGGTATTCTGTTTCTGGTAACTCCCCACAGCTCGTTCAGACTTCCTCTGGAAACAGCTGTTTTATGATATGGAAGTTTGCAGGATTTTTCTTAGCTTAATTGAATGCAGGAAGGGTTCGAGGTCACTGAGTAGTAATTTGTGAAAAAAAATGCTATGACCAAATAACCTGAGACCCGCTAACCCACTGTTCCTGATAGCAGTGAATTGTGCCTTTGTTGATCACTGTTTGTTGGAAGTATCAGTTCTCTGAGCTTCCCCTGTTATGCCACAAACATATTTTCTGTCGTTAGTATTCAGATCTGGTATTTTACCCGCTCTGGTCTTATTTATATTGGGATGTCTTTGGGCAGGCTCTGTTCCTCGACCGGTTAGTCATAGGCTGCTCTAAGCTCCCTGCATCACACACACTGGCTGTTGTATTGCGTGGTGCTGTCTGCTCCAATTTTGAGATCCTAATTTGAAAATAACTTTCCGAGTTTGAAGCAGAAGATATAAATATTACAGGGTTGGACCTTGTGTTTCTAACCATTCTTCACGTGTGGTATTGACAAACTGTCGGTGAGTAGCGAGAGTAGCACGTGAGCATGGATTTAGTAACTGGGAGAGAAGCCGCGGATTGAAATGGGGTGAACATGGAGCAGAGTGGCTTCAAGAAATGTGTTCAGATCTCGCCTGTTCCATGTTTGCTCGCTCTCTGCCCCTTGCCCACCAGCACTCACTGTCGGGTCTTGCTTTCCATATATCGCCTGCCTTGGGTTACAGAGGATCAGATAGTTGAGTGTTTGCAATTGGAAACACTATTTTAATATGCTGATTGAATCGTTCCTGATAATTCAGACTGCATTAATTGCGTTTATAAACGGGTTAATTTGATCGCAGTTAGAGGATTAACCTTTATTATTTGAATTATCGAGACGTTTTATTGTTTTTGATATTTTACTTGTAATATGACCTAATGAGGACAGGAAAATTGGTTCTATCCAGCAAGGTTGGCAGAGTTCATGCAAGGCTGCTTCCTACTTGAATTAATAATAATCCTTGCATTTGATATAGCCTCTTATCACGTCTTCGAGACGTCTCAAAGGGCTTCACAGAATATACTGTAAAATGGAGTGACTGTGGGCAAAATTCGGCAGCCAAATCTGCACAGCAGTGTCCCACAAACGGTTGTGGATTGAGTGACCAAATTATTATTATTATTTTAGATATCCACAGACCAACAAGCTAAAACCACAACATCTTCTGTTTTGTCAGGTGCTGGGCCGATGTTTCCTCACGGTCCTTCAGGTCCACTTTCAATTCTTGTCCCAGGCGTTACACCGTGTCCAGCCAGTAGCCCACTCTTGCTTGGCAGAAGCCCAAGCTCAAGAGAGGAAGAATTCAGCGACCAGTGAACCCAGGAACACAAGCCACATGACTGAGCTGGAAGAGAGTATGAGATCTTGGCAAGGTGCTGCAGAGGTAAGAACTTCTTTTGCTTGTTTTTGCGGTCCAATGGGTGGCCTGAGAACAATGTGATGACTGTTTTCTCACTGCATGGGTGTGTGATGTGGTGAGAATCCTTTGAATTGACTCAGTTATTCAGCTGCTGGGATTCTCAGCTGGACTTTCTGATCATTCTTTGGGATGTTCTCTTCTCCTCTATCAGCCACTTATACGCCTGACATTTTTCTTTTCAGCAATTCAATCTGTCCTCCCTGGATGTTGTCAAAGGTTTCCAAAAAGAGTTGCCATGTAGTGATCATGAGCAGAGGAGCCTTTACTTGTTTTCCCTCTCTACAGGCAAGGCACTAAAACAAATTCTTCCCTAGCTGAGATCTGTAACTCAGCTGGACTGAGGTGATCGAATCTGCCCTTGTTTTTACATTGCTGCTGCCTCGTCTCTTTACTATTGGACCTTGAATATTCAGCAGCTGAAATGTATAAACTCAGAACTAGAATAGATGTAGGAAACTCTGTCATCAGACCGAAGAGAGCACCAATACCAAATGGATTTCATTTTCAGTGTTGTGTTTCTCTTATCTTCTGGGCATTTCTCTTGTGCCTGTACCCTGATATTTTTTACAGAAATCATGTGTCCAATATTAAACTCTTCCCACCCATCTATACGAAGGCCCAAGGATTATATGTAGTTATTGTCTACAATTTTGAGATCTGTTGCTTGGTTGTAGAATGATTGCATTGACTTATCCTAGTTGTCATTTGTGGGTTTGTTTCAAATCTGTTAACCTAGTAGCAGAAAGCAGTTTGATTGCACTCTTATTTTTCATGGAAATTAAGCGTTGGTGATTTCTGTTAGAGCATCATATTTTCCTCTCAAAAGTACCTTTTTTTTGAGATTTATTGCAACATTTCCACTATGCTCCCCAGGTTAAGACTGCAGAGCAGAGATTCACAGCGTAAAACGCACGCAGTGTCAAGATACAAACATGCTTGCTGCGCAGATGTCACCATCGATTTAACTTAATCTCACGACAACAAACGTCTGTTTAAATATTGATCCATTAGCTCATCTGCCGTTGCAGTTACAAAGGCTGACCATGCCTGACCTACTTTAACCAATTGTATTTAAATTTTATGGTGAACCTGATGAAATCAAAGTGTCTGGCAGTTCTAGACAGGAAATAGATTGGGGTTGGGTGGGTTTGCATTGCTAATGCTGTGGGTTCTCAACTCTTGACTTTTGGGTTGTGGGTTGTACTTTCCAGTGCAGATCTGCGTTCATTTAATACATGAAAGTTTTGTGCATCTTATGCCAACTTTTATTTGCTGTGGATTACATTGTAGATTGTTGATTGCTTTTCTGTTCTCACTGTGGAGGGGAAGAGCAAGGCTCTGTGTCAGGATATCCTGTGCCAGAGTGTTTTTCTTAGCTGTGAGTGCTGACGGCCGCACTGCTCTGCACATTTTCATTGTGAACACTTTGTTTCCCCTTCCTGAGGGAATGTTAAACAAGAATGCTAATCTCAGACTGCTCATCTGTTTCTGGTTTCTTCTGTATAGTACGCTTTAGTGTTAGGTATTTGGTCAATGTGCTTGTGTAGCAGAGAAGTCCTTGTAAAAATCAAAATGTGGCCGGCAGGATAGTGGCCAGGCACCATCACACATTTTATGCTGAGCTGTGCTGCTCATCAGCAAGATCAAAGAGTTCCTAATCCCTGCTCTCCACCAAGTGAGGGCTCAACCCTTGTCGGATGTCAAATGGCTCGTCAACAGGATTGGAGGGTTAGACTGGTCACTGGGGACAGTGACTCTTCCCGTTCAGCTCCTGGGTAAGCCAAAGTCCTAATAGGTAGAGGGCCTAATAGGCAGTAGGAAGCTTGCCAGACAGTGATTTCAATAGCTTGCTTTGCAGTTTCAGCTGGTTAGACTCCAGGAGTTACCCCAGTGCACTCTCCAGAGTCCCCAACATGCGCCTAACACTTTCCGGAATTAGGTAAGCAGATTGAGTCCCTCCAGGAAGAGAGTGAACATTCCATTTGAGAGATTTGGAAATATCCATGCACGAGGCACAAGTGAGAAACACTTAAGCACGGTGATTTGTTTCCACACATTCAGACACCCAACTGATCAGAAAAAACTAAAAGTCAAACCATTGCGTTTCTGTCTGAATTATTGATTAAGCCTTGTGTATAAATGGCAGGAATGATTTACTGACGCTAGGAAGTGAAAAAGCAACAGCAGATTCTACATCAAATACGTCAGTGGTAGTGGTCATGCAGTTTAAATTCTGTGTTTAATTCACCTTCCACACACCGGAGAGCTGGAGAGTACAGGTGTTTGTCTACCTCTGTCCTCATCTAAGATTGGTGCAACAAATTGAGACTATTGGATGGAATAGTAGAAAGGGAATGACATCCTGCTCAAAAAGATTCCTTCCAGGGAAACTCTGAGGCTTACTGGTTACCCGTCCCCGCTTCTCCCACAGGTCATTTGCACACCAATATTTTTAGTTTTCATATCCATTTTTTATTCTAATCCTGGCCAATCATCTCAGTGGAGAGGACAAATTACAAGAGCTCATGTTGATCAAATTTTCTTGCACCATTCCTGCTTAGTATGGAAATATAGTCTGTCTGTCGTTCTTTAAAAACTTAATTTGTGTGTTTATGTGTGT
Source organism: Callorhinchus milii (assembly GCF_018977255.1). NCBI lineage: Eukaryota > Metazoa > Chordata > Chondrichthyes > Chimaeriformes > Callorhinchidae > Callorhinchus > Callorhinchus milii. The sequence goes on along the minus strand of NW_024704755.1, from coordinate 471,624 downwards.
TCAGTTAAGAAACAACGTGATACTCCAATAAGGAGGTTAGTCTGGAAGGCTGAGATCAAATGGGCTGACAGACCTTTATCCAAACCTCCCTCCCTTGTGAATTATGACCATTGCATTTGTTTTATAAACAGGCTACATCTCGGCTACGTGAGAGGAGAAGCGATGGCTGCCTGACTGGTATTGAAGTACAGCAACTGTTCTGTTCTCAGGCCATGGCTATCCCAGAGCATCAGCTCAAAGAGTTAAATGTGAAGATAAATAGTGCTTTGCAGGTGAGTGACTTGTGAGAGTATCATACTATCCTCACCACATGTAGTGAGTGCATCAGAGATCTGACCAGAGTTTCTCCATCAAACTCCTCAATGACTTGAAATATTTCAGGCAAGTTTAAAACCACCTCTTGTAATAGGTTTCTCTCAGAATGACATGTTTTGAGCTGTCCGTGGTCTCGGCATGCATGTCGGCAGGAATTGGATGGATCTGAACACGTTTTTTTTTAAAAATAGGTGAAAAGGGAAATCATCCATCAAGTTCTGTGAAACTCAAAAGTGTGACGTTAGTGAAGTGATTGCAGTCCTACAGACAGGTGATGGTTACCTGGCCATACCTGCCTCTGTACCCACTGTCCTCACACACTAAATGCCTCTGCAGGAATTCAGCCATTTTATTGGTGAGGTGGCCACTTCCTCGGTTTATGTACCTTTGTGATGAATAAATTAGCAGAAGCTAAATTAGAATTGTTGGCTGTGGGATGAGGCTGTTCTCAAGTCAAGCCCTGTACTCAGCTTCTTGTACGTGGAAAACTGTAGCACATCTGAAATATTCACATGTGATGCTCTCAACTGTATTTGTATGTAACATTGTGTATCTGTATTTGCTTGTATCTTCTAGGGATTTAGATTTTTTTTTGTTTCATTGATGATCTTACAGGCTTACAAACTAGCTTTGGAAAGCTTGGGTCACTGTGAATATGCAATGAAGGCTGGGTTCCACCTCAACCCCAAATCTATTGAGGCCTCTTTACAGGTAGGTAATGGTCCTTTGACTAATCACCAGTACTTACCATTGGTTGTGGTCCACTTGGCAATATGGTAACATCTTGCCTTCTGGAGGAAAAGCAAGTATGATGGAGTTGCTGATGTTATAATGAAGAGGGGTAGTTATCTGATCTACCTTAGTTTAGTTTGGCTATATTGTATTGACTCATTCTCCAGCCTTCTGTACCACATTGTGCTGTAAGTGAAATGTTTGGTAAGACTAGATGTTTATGGGCAACTGAAATGGATGGTATAATGGAAAAATAGCTTTGTGGCTTTCTTTATGGTTTAATATTTTCCCACTCACTCTGGGTTCCCGGTGATTTGTTTAATCCCTGGCCAAGGAGACGGTAGGTGACCTGCTCCCAGGTCTCTGCTAACAGGCTGTAGACGGCTGGTAGGAAATGCTTTATGGTGACTCTCCCTTTGATTTTTTTTTTCCCCCCCCACCCCCCTACATTTCCTGTTGGGGAGGCCAGAGCCTCTGCAAGGTGCCTCCCCACAGCAGAGCAGCTGACAATCCAAATATGGAAAGGGATTACGGTTCTGAACTTGCGATTCTCTGATCGCTGCTGTAATACTGAGCGCCACTTGCATTTCTTTTTATTAATCAACGTGAAAGTACAAGTGTGCTTGGTATAGCCTCATGTCCATATTTTCCCACTCAGCAAGTCTGACCTTGGCAGACTGGAGCTAACATAGTAATAGTCTGGTAACCTAGCAAAGGGGAGGTCATTCAGCCCATCCAGCCTGTTCTGTTGAAACAAAGGATTTCCATTTCAATCCTAAATGAGTGTGACTGTTTAACATTGTGTGGCACTCTTACCTGGTTCTGGCATGTTACAGGGCTGCTGCAGTGAGGCAGAAGCACAGCAAGCAGGAAGAAGACCATATCCAGCCCAGCCCCTGCAGTGTGAGCTGCCAACAGTCCCAGTGCAGATAGGACCCCACTTCCTAAAGGGCATCTCCTTCAACGAATCTGGAGCTGAAAATCTAAAGCTTAAAACGGTACTTAACAATTCACAAATATTCTGTGTACGACTACTAGATCCAAATGGCTACAGCAACAACTTGCATTTATATAGCGCTCTTCACTTGGAGTAGTGTCTCGGAGCGCTTAGCTAAGCAAACTCCTGAGTGGATTCAGTCTAAATTGGGGAAGAGTGCATCTTAATTTACAGCTGAATCTGCTCTCCCTGAGCCCAATGTGTTAAGTCAGGAAAGTTCAACTGGCGGCCCAAGGGCCGCATCTGGCCCGGCAGATGATTTCATCCACCCTGTGAACGATTTCGAACTTTGGGCCACCCGTTCCCTCTCTGGTGAACTGTCCTCTCATTGCAGGAACTCAATGCTGCTTTGAGTGGAAATAATATCAGCTGAAATGATACCTGCAGTCCGTCAGGGAGTCCCACTCAAACTGAGGGAAGGCAAGCGTATCTCTGTCTCCTCCCAACCGCTGGCTCTTGGCGCTGCCAGATATTGAGCACCCTGCCAGGAAAGCGGCCGTTCCCACTGCTAGATAGTGAGTCACGCTGCTGATTGAGAAAGATATATATGTAATATATATATATATTAGAAAGAGAGAGTGGTACTGTGAATATTCGGTTTGTGGATATCTGGAATTCGTGTATCTCTGTTGTGCAAGGGAACCGAGTCCCCAGTGGTCAGGTTGTTGGGGCTGTTGTTCCTGGTGTGTGTTTAATAAATGTATTTAGTTCATTCTGTTCACAGATGTGAGAAGGTTTTTATTATATGAAATCTGCCTCTCAACGCATAGACATTTTGAAAGTACAACAATGTCCCCTTTTAGCCAGTTATTTGCTATGAGGTTTTAAAGCTGTCGCTTGATGTGATGCTCCTGTGTTTGTCTGTGAGTCTCCATGAAGCAGACTGATTGGAACTGTAGCTATCTGGTTTCCCACACTCTGTAATATCGTAGGCGACCAAATGAATTTGCTTCTTAAGTTACTTTTTTGCTTGTCAGTCTTGGTCTTGAGGATGGTGTTTCATTTCAGTTTCAAAGAACATTTTTTATTATTATTGATCTCAAGTCACAAAGCATTTCTACATGATCTATAGGTCTTGCAACTAGCTCTTGCCTCAGATGTTGCCATGTCATACTGCATGGTTTAGTTTTGTTGTAGAAAGCCTGACATTGTGTGTTGTGCTACCTTAGCAATTTGAACACACTGCTGTAAAATGTTAGGAAACCTCTTTGATCTGTTCATGTAATTGCCTATATGCACTGCTAACATGTCCCTAATCATCCAGCGCAAGAGCTGAACATGGGAACAGCAATAGGCCATTCAGCACCTCGAGCCTGTTCTGCCATTCTATAAGATCATGGTTGATCTGTACCTCAACACCAATTACCCGCCCTTGCCCTATACCTCTTGATACCCTGACCTAACAAGTATCTTATCACCTCGGTCTGAAAATTTTAATGGATCCAGCATTTTATTCACAGCCTTTTGGGGGAAGTAGGTTGCTTTTTAGTCATGTCTGGGACTGTGAAAGGAGAGGATGGGTATGAGACTATGGTATGAGAATATGCGCCTTTGTTATTTGAAGTAGCCGTAATGGCCATCATTATTCCTATCCTTAAAAAAAATCCTCCCTGGACCCATCCCTGCTCTCAAATTACCACCCCATCTCCAAACTTCCTTTCCTTTCCATGGTCCTGGAACTAGTCATTGCTTCCCAGCTTCACTCTTTCCTCTCCCATCATGATCCCCTCCTAAGGGTTTACGTGCTGCTCACAGCACAAAAACAGCTTTGGTCAAAGTGACAAGTGACATTTTGTCCATCTGTGACCAGGGCTCCCTCTGCCTCTTTGTCCTTCTTGATCTCTCTGCTGCCTTCGGTACCGTTGACCACTCTGTCCTCCTCCACAGCCTCTCCTCTCACCTCAAACTTCATGGTTCTGTCCTTGACTGGTTCAGATCGTATCTCTCACACCGTTTCCACATCATCTCCACGAACGGTTTCTCCTCTATAGCTCCCTGCTTGTCAACCTCCCCCATTCTTCTCTCCATAGGCTGCAGATCATCCAGAACTCTGCAGCCTGTGTCCTCTCCCGCACCAGATTCCATGACTATCACCCCCATTATCGCCCGTCTTCAATGGCTTCCCATCTCACAGAGGATACAGTTTAAGATCCTGGTCTTCACCTTCAAAGCCCTCCGTGGCCTTGCTCCCCCCTATCTCTGCAACGGCCTAACCCCCTACCAACCTGCCCGCTCCCTCAGTTCAGTGTGCTCTGGTCTGCTTCGCGTCCCCCGCCCCACCATTAGCAGGCGGGCCTTCAGCCACTCTGCCCCCATACTCTGGAAATCCATCCCACAGTCCCTCTGCCTCGCGCCCCCCCTTGCCTCCTTCAAAACCCATTTCAAGACCCTTCTCTTCGACCGTGCCTTTGATTACTCTGCCCCCCGGACACTCAGGTATGAAACACTGCGCCTTGGGACATCCTCCCGACTTGAAAGGCGTTATACAAATGTAATTTTGTTGTTGTTGGAATATGTTGGTCTGACCTGTTGTGAACAGGCGCCTGCTGATGATTGACAGAGCAGTCCCAGCCCAGGCAGCTGTGAAGTTATGTCATACGGAGCTGTGAGGAAAATAAAACCTGCAAAAGGACTGAACCCTAGGGGGTGATAAGGCAAAGGAAGCTTCTGGTACATTGAAGTCTAAATGAGGGAATGGGAGTGCTGACTCCCAGTAAGTTTGTGGGAAATCACCATTTGTTAAAGCGAGGTGGAAATATTTGTGGTCACTGAAGTGCATCAATTATGTAATTATTGGTCAGTTTAACATTTATTAAATGTCTACCTTCCTGTCCTCGCAGCCCCACTTTCCCTCTTACCTCTCACAAGTGGTCTTTTTTTAAAATGTGCCGTTTCAAGTGTCTGATGCCTTTCATCCAAACACTAAATGCGGGTCACTCCACCTCACCCCCTCCTTAGCCTCCTTCAAGTCCCGCCTCAAAACCCTCCTCTTCGACCATGCCATCGGTCACCTCCCTTCTCCCCCCCCACCCAGCTCGGGTCTGAAGTGCTGTACACAGTCCAGCACCTTGGGGCATCCTCCCGACATGAAAGGCGCTATACAAATGTTATCTTGTTGTTGTTGTCACTCAACCAAATGCTGGGGATTGTCAGGCAAAGTCATTGTAAGATCAGGAAGTTTGAGACGTATTGCCTCAGACAGTGCAAAGCATCCTTGAAAGTAGATGTGTGACACAATCTGGCTTTTACTGAGTAACCTAGTTTTAATTCTGATCTCAACAGCAATGATACAGTTTGAGGAATCGGTTTGAAGTATAGAATCATAGAATTATACAGCACAGAAGGAGGCCATTCGGCCCATCGTGTCTGTGACGGCTTTGAAAAGAGCTATCCAATTCAACCTCACTCTCTACCCAGAGTCTGCAAACTTGTTCTCCCCAAACAATTATCTACTCTCTTAAAAGTTGTTGTTGAATCGGCTTCCACCACCCCTTTCATGGCAATGCATTCCAGATCTGAACAACTCGCTGTGTGAAAACATTTCTTCTCACCTCCGCTGTTTCTTTTAACAACTATTAAAAGCATAATTGGTCTCATAACTTGATCGCACTGTCTGTTTTGAGATAACACCATGTGATTTGTGACAGTAGCACTGTTTGCATTATATTTGTGTTTGATTTTACATTAACTTGAGGATTAGCTCTGATTCTTTTCATTTACAAAATATTAGTTTCTCCCTCTGCCCCGTGACTCTGACTCAGGGTATGGTTTCCTGAGCTACCTCACCCAGATGGACAGTTTGAGTATCAGCAGTGTATTTGGAAGATACTGCACCCAAGCCTTCCTCAAAGATCGTTGGCTAAATATCAGATAATAACCCTCACTGTTTATTTACCCTCCCAACTCCACAGCTCCTCATCAGGGTTTGGAGGCAGACTGTAACTACCCCATCACTCTAGCTGCTATCAGCCAAGTCCACACTTTCCTGCATTGTGTTGGCATATTTTAAACTCTTTACATATCTCTGCTGCCTGATGTGCATAGCATAAAAGGCTAGATTAGAGAGAAAATCAAGAGTGAGTCATTCTCTCTCTCCCCCCCCCCCTACCGACACACACACACACACACACACACATAAAATGAAGCTAGCTGTCTGAAAGTGATGGTCCAGTCCTTCTCTGTACCTCTGGCATGATCAGCCTGTCTTATACCACAAGCCTATCCTGTTTCTTTCCTTAAAGTGAAGATCTGTACAGAACATGAGAGCTTTTTTTGTTACACATGACTGGCAACTGAAAAGCCATCGATGGCCTTGTTTCTAACCCTTTGCAGCAAGCGATGGTGCAACTAATCAAAGAGGCAGCCGGCCAGAATGGCATTGCTCCACAAGATGATTCCCCAACAACTGAGATCCTCAATCAGGTCTGTCCCTCCACTTGGCGAGGTGCCTGCAAGACTGCTGTGCAGTTGCTCTTTGGCCAGGCAGGCTTGGTGAGTGACTGACTGGAGTTTTTGTTCTATTGTGGTTAGTTCAAATGACAGAATGTTTCTGATTCAGTGTCAGTCTGGTTAGTGTGGAAATTTGCCTCCGTCCTCTACTATCTCCTGTTTTATCAATATTACTGTGATCGCTGCTCCCCAAAGTCTCCTTTCTTATTCTTGCCTAACTTCAAGTACAGTACAGAGACAGTAGATTGTGGCAGGACTTGGAGGGGCAGACCAGTTACTGGGGGCAGAGAATCTTTCAGCTCTTGTTAACTCTGCAATCCAAAGTCCTAAAAGGTAGGGTCCTAGCTGGACACGCAGCAGGAAACTCGGCAAACAGTACTCTCAAAAATAGCAAGCTATGCAGTTTTAGCTGGTTAAATTGAGCAGTGCTTCAGCTCACACTCTGGGGTCTTCAAGCCTTGGCTCTCATCAACCTGCACCTAATACTCTCCAGAATTGCGTAAACCAGGTGTGAGTGTGCATTCCTTTACAGACGTGGAGAAATTTCAGTGCGTGGTGACATGTAAATATGGAACTCTGTCTGATTTGGAAACATCTAAGCATGGTGATTAATTTCCACACTGACTTTTTCACTGAACTCTTTCTAATATTTATGTATCTTTTTCTCTTTGCACTTTATAAAACTACTGGAAATGTGGAGACTTGCCTTTACACTTATTCTTCCTGTAATCCCAATGTTGCTTTATGGAAAGTATAACCCATCTGAGCATCTCCTACTCTCTCTTCCCCCCACCACCCCAAGAAAAAAATAATTCTGGGAATGGAGCAGCGTTAGACTGAACTGTGTTTTTATAAACTAACAGGTTGTGGTAGATACAGCACAAATCGAGAACAAAGAGGCCTATGCTCCACAGATCAGTCTGGAAGGTTCCAGAATCATCGTTCAAGTCCCTTCAACGTGGTAAGTTGTTTTTTTGTGACGGAAGTGATGCATTATGCCAGCTTTAGTCTGATATCTCTTCTCTCCCATGGTTAGAGTGACATGATGAAGGAGTTGGGTTGGAGAGTTCCTGAGCCTGGGCTGGTGTCAGGAGGGTATAAATAGACCATTTGATAGGTTGCACATGGCATTCATGCTGTATAAACAGGGCTACTGATTGATCTCCTATTGATGTGTGTTGGTTTGGGGTTCAGGTTATGTGGTCATGTTGCCTTTTTTAGTGTTAATGGGGTCTCTCAATTGAATTGGAGCTCAGAGTGTCCTCTTTACACAAATAAAACATGGTAGGAGAGCAGTGACATGGAATAATGCAGGGGTTTGGGTCTTATATTATAAAGATTTCTCCTCTTTCAAAGATTTAAATTTTACTCTTTTTTAAGAAGAAATTTTACTTTGAGCTGATTAAATCCAGCAGTACTCCATCCGCAAGGTAACCTCTGGGGTCCCCCAGCCTTGGACAAGAAACAGAAATTCGCAAGATAGAAACACTATCTAATATTACCCAACAACAGCACCCTATTAACAGTATACACACATACATGCTTCACATGATCACCATCGTTATATGATTCACTATTAATTGCTGATATTTATTCAAATATTGAGCTTTAACTCGTAAGCTTACCTTGGGGGATACTATTAATGGTAATCTAGTTACCTGATTCATGTGTGGGAGTAATACTCCTGCCAGTTCAGTTGTGATCAAGTACCTGTAGAAGTGGCTTTACTTACATATCTGTCTGTGTGTCTGTGGGCTGTGAGATATGATGGCCTCTTGGGTTTTAGAGAGAAACCTTGCGCTCGCCTGGTACATGGGCTTCACAGACATGGTTTGTTCACCTTGTCCATTGGCTGAGCTTCTACCCAGCCTCTGATTGATGAAGTCAGCACGGACCCATTGAGGCCTTCCTTGCTCAGTATTGTACACTAGGTTTGTTGAGCTCCTCAGCCAGTCTTTGGGGGCTGAGAACGCTCTTAAAAATAGCAATGTTGACCTTTTCAGTACTTTGGTAGCAGAACACTCCCTCACTCAGGCCTTCCTACTGGAGTAGAGAATATAATCCTGCCACGATGAGCCGTTAGTGGTGCTGTGCCCAGGTGCTCTGATCGTAACCTGAATATTTTGTGGTATTCCAGCGGCCAAAGGTGACTATAATTAGCGCTGCCTATGTGACATCAGCTCTAGGTTTCAAAATAACCTGTTGTATCTGGGAGCATGTGTGCTCTCCCCGGACGCGACAGCTGTTCTGATTATTAGCCAGCATTTTGTGTAAAGTGTTTAAATGCTGAGGGGAAACGTGTTTTATATAAATAAATAAATCTCCAAGGGCATCCCATAGGCATTTTCCTGCAGTGTAGTGGCTGTTAATGATGGCAAACATGGTAGCTAATCTGTACTAGCTATCTATGTACAACAGTGAGGTGAATGACCAATGGATGTGTTTTGGTTGAGGGAGGAATATTGTCGAGACTGGAGTTGGGATTCATTGGGATCATTGACATTCAGCTGAAACATCAGAAGGTTCCAACTTCGACAATGCAGTTCCGCACTTCAGTGCCAGCTCAAAGTCTCAGCCTGAAACCTCGAGGTGAGCACACTACCGACAGAGCCAGGCTAACGTGTCAAGCTTGTGTTGTGTTTTTTTCTCCAGGTGTTTGAAGGAGGATCCTGCCACCATGTCACTGCTGCAGAGGTGTCTGGATCCAGAGAAAACCCTGGGGCTGGTGGACGTTTTGTACACTGCAATTTTTGACCTGGCCAGGTGGAAGGAACGAAGGTACAGTATTGCGAGGTGATGGGCCATTGTGTCTGCTGTTTTTCACTCCGATGTAGTGTACTGTGAGAGACTGAGGGGTGTCCGGAAAGTTTTCTAAATGCAGTGAATCTTGGCTGTCCAGACGCATGTACTCTGAATTATCCAGTCTGCCCCCACCACTGAAATTCATTTTAATTCATTTTAAATTTTAGGTAGGATTTAATTTTATTGCATTCATTTTAAACGTAACAATGTAATGATTAGCAGTTAGCCAGAAACTCCAGCTTGATGCAGGGTCCAGTTATAGCTGCGGAGTAAGTGTCATTCATGTCATGTCTGCTGTGGCAGCCTGACTGAAATGTTCCCTTGTACTGGACATAAGGATGTGAGCTTGTGAGGCCACCTTCTGGTGGTAACCAGTATGTACAGTCTGCGTTTAAATGGGGGGTGGGAGAGGGGAGAGATGTGTGAAAAACAGCCCCCTAAATAGCTGTGAGGAATGTAAGCTGTGTGCCAAGCTAATCAGTGAGCTCAGCCAGGGCTGTGTTGGTTTCCTCTGAGCTAAGGAGAGGAAAATTAATCAATTTGATATCATGAACCCTTTCTGTCAGGGAAAAGGAAGAAATGGAGAGGAGAAAATTGGTGTGGGGGAGAATCATTTTAGATTAGATGTGTTTATCCCCCTTGTATGTAGCAACATAAAGTTTGTCACTAATTGGTGCTGGGTAAGGAGTTGATCTGACATGCCCTGAACACAGGCTGTTTGCCGTTTCTGGTACCTGCCACAATGGGGGAAAGGATTGGTCTCAGGGTTGGACTCTATGATGTCCTCACAGAAGATATCTAGTCATTGTTTGACAGAATCATAGAAAGAGGTTATTTTGACCCCTTGTGTCTGTGCCAGTTCTCTGGAACAACTGCCCATTTACTCCCACTCCCCAATACTCATACCCCCCCCCCACACACACACACACTTTCATATTTCTCTTCCAACTATTTGTCTCATTCTCTTGGGTTATTATGATTTTGTTGTTAATGTCACAGAGAGCAAGTTTTGCCGAGCATTCAAATCCAGCTGCGACGAGAGAGCCCTGACTTTGGGGGTCACATTGACCTGCCCTCCGGGAACGGAACTGTTGTGAAGGCCTCTGGCGGGCTACAGAAGACCTTTGCGAAGCTGACGTCTCGTTTTACCAAGCGAGGATCGTGCAGCAGCAGTGCCAGCACTAGCAGCAGTGGCAGCTTCTCCATCCCCAGCACTCCTTCCAAAGGCGGCTTCTCCATCGGCAGCTCAGAGGAAGACAGGAAAGCCAAGGGCTCCAGCCAGACCGATCTCAGGCTGCAGAGCATCCTGAACATCGGCAGTTTCCCCAAGAGCGGAGATTCGTGCTTAGTGGCACAGGGGGCCTCCAGTCCCATGGTCAATGGCTTTTCACTGGACAAAAGGGAAAGCTTTTTTAAGGGGATTGAGGGCAAGGAAGAGCAAGGCATCAAGCTGCCCAGTGACCAGGAGATGCAAGACGTCATTGATTTCCTCTCTGGCTTTAACATGGGCAAATCGCAGCAGGCGTCACCGCTCACCAACAGGAGGAATTCGAGTGCATCGGCCGGGGCCCCAGAGCAGAAAGCAGCCGCACTGCAGCAGCCACCACCACCGGCAGCATGTCACGCTCCACTCCACCCCTCCCAGCACGTCCTACATCACCCGCACTCTGCACAAAAGCAGCAGCAATTGCAATATTATCAACATCTCCTCCAGCCCATTGGTCAACCACCGCCCCTCCCCCCACCCCCACCACAGCAGCCCCCCGCACCCCGACCACAGACTCCTCGAGTACCCGGGAAATGGCCAAATAGTCCCTCCCAGCAGCCACCACAGAGTGCAGCTGGTGTGTCCCCCCTCGGCCCTGTGGGCCAATGGAACAGCCCTGTTCACAATGACCTGAGCTCAGACCTGTACAGCCTGGGTCTCGTGGGGAATTACATGGACAGTATCATGGACAATGTCATGGCTGATATGTTGGGCCCGAAAGCAGGAAACACTAGGAACAACACCTGGCCAAACCGGGTCCAGAGCGACGGAGTGTTCGGAATGCTGGGAGACATCCTTCCCTTTGATCCTGCAGGTACAGTGTTTACATCAGGCAGGTTTTTAAATATGTCATCTGCTTCAGGCTTCCCAATAATTCTTTGGGCAAATGCACTGTGGCTTATGATGCTGAGCTTTAAGGCCAGGAAGGCCCTGGTCTAAATCTTCTGATCTTCACTAAGATTCAAGACAAAAGTATAAACTTGTGTGTGCATGCCTCCCTCCCTCTCGCCTGTCTACGCTTCTCTCCTCTCAGTCCATCACTGTATGTAATTTTCAAACTTAATCTATCACAGGATATTTTCCTCTCAACAAAGATGATTATCAAAAACTGACGGCTGTTAAATTAGCTCTTTGTCACTGAAGTAAACTGTTGAGCTTAAAGAATTACACGGATTATAATTACTTTGGAAAGAGTTGATTATGTGGGAAGCTTGACTGACTGATGGAATTTATTTGTTGCACACTCAGTTGGCTCTGACCCAGAGTTTGCCCGGTACGTGGCCGGGGTGAACCAGGTGATGCAGCAGAAACGGCAAGCACAGCACGTGCGGCGTCACAGCACCGCTCGCACCAACTGGCCGGTGTCTGACGAGCCTCACAGGACTTGGCAGCCTCCCGAGTACTTCACAGAGGGGTACGTTTGTGCAGCAGTGCTCGAGGTGTGCGCAAGGCCGTGACTAATAATTCACATATTGCCAGTCCAGCAACACTTGGACCTTGTTGAAATGCTGCCCATTTGCAAGCTCAGCGAGGAGCATGTGTCATCATTATTGCATCATCATTGTCACCAGTGGGATGGCGCTGGGGCACCGTAGACTAGATCACCTCACGTTCAGCATCTTTGCTTTTGCCTTGTTATTGTTAATGTTACAGTCCGGTGGAGCTGTTTTGCCTACAAACAGTCATTACACTTGGCAGCAATTATCCCTGAAGTACTTTGAGATGATTGGACAGTTATGTCATTACAAGTTTATCTCTCTATCCTCACTATTGCTTGTACCTGGTCAATGAATTCTCTTCAGGGTTACACTCACATCCAGTAGATGGAACACAAGCATCATTTTCCCATTTCTCTTTTTCCCCACCCTCTCCAAAAACACCAGAGCTCATACACTAACTTCCAGCAGCCTCCAGGCTGAGACACTGCTCACATTGTAGTCTGAATCTGAACAGGTGGATGTTCTTCTGATTTTTACAGGGATGTGGTGAGCTGGTCTGGGACCCAGGGGGACTCTGCCAGCTCCAGCGATGAGACCTCCTCTGTTAATGGGGATAGTTTGTTCTCCATGTTCTCAGGGCCTGACCTTGTTGCTGCTGTCAAACAGAGGAGGTAAGACACTCTTAATTGTGAAGCAGACACTGAGGTAACTGAGGTAATCACTGTATACAAGGGGGGAAGCGTCAGTGAGGCTGAGATATTTGAAAGGGAATTGGATAAGTATTTGAAGAGAAACCGTGTAAAAGTGTATGTGGAAAGCGCAGAGGGTTGGATTTGGAATGGATAATGTTTAAGTGTGTATGTGAGTATTGTGTGTGTGTGCACAAGTGTTTATGCAACTTACCATTCTTTCCTTGTGCTCAGGAAACACAGCAGTGGCGAACACGAGACTTCCACTTTACCATCTCCTCCTCTCTTATCCACACTCGATGATCTTAGCCAGGTACAGTAACAAGACCCTCTTTCTGTAGAGCATTGGGGTTTATAACTGTTTGCTATTGAGTGATGATTGTGTGATTTCTATTGCCTTTGGGAGGGAGCGGGAGAGGGGGATGTGGCTAAGGGATGTGCATGTTATCTAGGTTATCTATCACTGTATTACACCAATTACAGCAATTTCTTTGACAGGATAACAAAACCAAAACTTGGCCTCCTAAAGCACCGTGGCAACACTCAGCCCCTCTGAGCAGCCAGAGTACCTCTTTGTACCAGATGAATAACCCAGTCAGTCAGTGGAACGACTCCATGCAGATTCTCCAGCCTCCTGTGTGGTCCACTGCCAGCGATGGCTCTCCTTCTACAGGGATCTCTTCCAGCTTCTCCTACTCACAGCAGCAACAGGCTTCCCAGCACAAAGCCATGAACAAAGGCTTCAAATCTTACCCTGTCAAACAGGAGCGGAGGCAGTCCTATCTGCACCAGTATTGAGCTTTCAGAATGAATTGGGAAGGGGATCTAGGCGTTTCCCTGATGCTGAGAAACAGATAGTCACATGCTGGTCAGTGCTTCCATGCGTAGCCCCTCGTTATGTGTTCTATGCTTTTAAGTTGCTGGTTGGAAACACTTGGTAACTCACCAGTTGTAGGATTTCCCCCAATATCAGTAAGTTAGTGAGGCCCTAGCTCCCAAGCGGGAATCCCAGCCAGTCTGCAGTGGCACACCGCAGGGCTCCTCTGGGCAGCAGGTTAAAGGCAGAACGTGATAAACAGTGGCACCTGGCAGCATGAGGAGGTTATGTGGAATCTCATTCCAGCATTCGATCCAACATGTGCAAAAAGGATGAGCCAAATGAGTTCCCTGGAAGGACAGCGTAATTAATCATTGTTCATTGTGAGTTGCTGGATTTGTGTCCTGAGGTTTGAGGTTTTCACTTTATTGTTCTGGGCTTTTCCTGTTTTAGAAGCAGACCAGGATGTTCAGTGTGTCGCTGCTTACAGACCGTTGTTTCTGGAGAAATAATACTTTGCACCTATCTCTATAACCTGACTCTGGGCAGTACCCTGGCACTGTGCTTGAATACAGTTGTATAAATGACTCAAGATTAAGCTACAAAAGATTATTTAAATATGAGAGCTGCTCAAACTGTTTATACTTGTATTGAAAACCTGTTTAAAAAACCATCTAATTTTTTTGTACTTTTTTAATTTTATTTTTATAAATAGTTAATCGTGGTCTGTAGGGACTCGAGCAAAAGAGAATGGGGCTGGGGGTGCAAGTTCAGTGGGTCAGGTCAATGAATCACTTTCTCTCCATGAAGTGTCCACAGCTGCCAAATAATAACACAACAGGTTAAGCTCCATTGGGACCTGGCTGAGCACTCGGTATGTTTACCTAGTTACTCGCTTGCAGCTAAGTTCCAGTTTGAGAGTTGGGAAAGAAAGAAAAGTTACACATTTCCCCTGAACAAGCTGATGTCGTGCCTCAGCTCTGGCTAGTAAGAAGCCAGCGAGGAACCTCAGTCAGTGGGAAGGAGCCAGCAGCTGTTCTCAGATCTGTCACTAAGCTCAAGTCTTGAATTCTTCTCCTGAATCTGCCGGCTCTGACCCGAGTGATGGAGCCTGCGATAACAACGTCAAACTACACCTCCTGTCTGAGCTCAGCTGCTTTTATATTTTTTATCAGATTATTTTGGTTCCTCCTTAACCTGATTTCATCCACAGCCAGTGAGGTGTTTGGTCTCAGTCATCAACAGATGTTCCTGTTCCATGAAGCTGCAACCCCCACCCCCCCACCATCCCCGAGTCCACTGTGAAGGGCGACCTTGTGTTGCAGATCTGGCCTCTGTTCCCCTCAGACAATAATGTGGACAAACTTATATCTTTAAACAATCTGGACAAAAATTACTTTTTCAATATTTATTCCCTACACATTGCAAAGTGGCCTCCTATACCTATTCCTACAGCTATTCCTATAGCTGTGCCTATAGCTACAGCTGTGCCAATGAAACAGGGTTTGGAGTTTGGTTGTGGGGTGTTTCTTCACGTTTCTGTTTGCAGTTGTGAATTTGCACATTGCTAGTGTTTCACTGTTGGTGTATTGCAGCTGTATTCACTGTTGCAATCAGACCTGCTGGTCTTTCGCTTTGTTCACCACTTTGAACGTTCACCGCTTTAAAGGAGTGTGGGTATGGATCACAGGCAAGTGAGTTTAGGTGGAGAATGCTGATCCATCTCTCTAAGGTAAATTAGGGTTGTTCCCAAGATGACCTTTTCTTTAGGGGTTGTGGAAAGATACGGCTGAGTTTGGGAGAATAGTTTAGCAGAAGAATAGTCTGGCATGAGTAATTGCTTTGCGTTTAAACACGTTTCTGTTACAGGTCCATAAACTGCAGTTTTTCCTGAGTACGGTTTACTTCCACTTATTAACGCATCTTTTCAGTCATTTTTCAAACCTTTTCACATCCATTTACCTTTCTTTTTTGGGGAGGAGGGAGTGTGGAGGTTTATCAGATTTCTCCAGTGCTGCTGTTAATCTCTGTGCCCTGAGCTGAGCACGTCAGATTTAATCACTCAAATGCTTGTGATCAGTGGATTTGTAGGGAACGCTCTGCCCTTGGTTGGCCTCAGCTCGGGGTGTAAACCTTGGCACTGTTAGCCTCATTCCTGTACCTATTTCATATTTTAGTATGTTCATTCACATCCACAATTGATGTTAAAAACTACAGAGAGAGATGGCACTCTGATCTGGGTCTGGTTGTTTGGATGTGGAACGGGAACTTAGATTTGTAACTTTTTGCTGAGATTCTTTCACCTTTCTACCACTTTATACATTATTCTGGTCTTCGCTGCTGAGAGTATCTTGCCCACTGTCAGAGTAAGTACTCGTCAGGATGCCAATGAGAACTGTTTCTCTCCCACTCCCCCACCCTTCCTCCATGGTGAGCCTTGTTCACTGCAGGGCTGGGGAATCAGATCTCCCCATTGCCCATCACAATGTTGTCCATTATCTCCCCAGGGAAAGGAGCCACAGTGTGGCTCTGCCCTTGACAACAGTGGAGAGTGTGGAGCAGATTCCCCTCCTGACCAGGGGCCCTGTGGATCAGTGTAAAGTGGGGGAGGAGCGGCTGTAGGAAATGAGTCTGCAATGAAGTGCATGGGTGTAGTGGATAGTTATTCCATTGAGGACTGGAGGGTATTTTTACACTTTAAATATTAAATAAAAAATCCTACGTCTAATTGGCATGTGTTGTGCAGAATGACTTTTCCAATTAGAGGGACTAACACTTACTTAAACATAGCGTTGATATTTCTTGTATAAATACATCAACAGTATTAATCTTATTTTTGTATTTTCTAAAGTCATATTACATCACTGTATATTTTAAAACATTTTTAGTAAACATGGGTTTAAAAAGTGCATTTGACTAACTTGGTTATACTGTTCAATCCTGTTTTACAATGAAGATAACTGAAAGCACATGCTAGTCCATGTGTCTACAAATCCTACCAACAAGTTAACTTACCAAAAAGCTGTGCAGAATCCTAATCAAATCCTGGAAATAATGGGTCTCTGGAGCTGGCGATGGGGAGCTTTCCTGTAGTAAACCGCTTGCTCCTCAAGTCCGGAATGTTATCTCCTTGTGTAGGGCTGCTACTCTGTGCTTCCAAAATCCACCTGGACTCTCGCTCTCCATGCACAGTTGCCGTTGTTCTTCATTATTTATAGTAAATCAGTCAAACTGTTCTCCACTGTTCATTACCAATGTGTGTTGTGGGTTGGGGGGATTCTGGAGGGGGAAGAGGGCATTACATCTTTTTATAAAATCACTTGCCAAGTGACCAAACCTGTGATCAAACCAAGTAGTTTGAGTAGTTCTTTTATTGGGAAAAACGCAAACTTTTTTTGTTTATCCACCATCCAACACCCTCTCCCCCACACCCTTTCTTTGGGTGGGGGGGCTTCTGTGTAGCATAGTGGTTTGTGCCATTGTTTGGAGGGCACAGTACCTGCACAGGGAGGTGTATGCTGCTTGGTTCCAGGCATTGACTGGCTAGAGGCTGGAGTCCGGGGCTGGGGCCTGGAGCCCGGGGCTGGAGCATGATTTCATAAACAAACCTTAGATTGCCTGCTGTTGGTTATGTGCACCTGAATCCACTTTTCAAGCTGGCTGAAATGACTGGTTCAAAGGCCAACAGGACAGGGAGCACAGTAGAGCGACCCCGATCTTAAAGTAATGAGTCCTACAAACACCTGGCCACAGAACACAGGCCAATGTGGGCCTTGGAAGTGTCAGGTAGCAGTCTGTGTTTGTGCTGTTTCAGACGCCGATGTTGCCTGTATTTATGTTGTAATACATTGACACCATTTTAGTAAGAGAATTTTTTAAAAATGAACTACTTACCTTGTTTACAGAAACCTTTTTGCTGTACAGACACTTTTTATAGTTAAGTGCTTTGCACAATCAGATAGTATTGGTTGCATTGTATCTTCAAATTCTTTTTCAATCTGAAGGCTTTAAACCCTATAACTGTCCCTGCTTGGGCTTGACGGATGGTTTTGTTTCTCAATCCCCAATGCTAGGTGTCCAGTGATCTGGTTACTGGTGCCATCACACCTAGTAACACCATTCAGTCCTAGATATACCTACATTCTCCAAAGTGTGTATGGGGGGTAAGGGGTTCTGCTAGCTGGGAATCTATGTGTGGAAGAGAACTGTTTAGTTTTGGAGGTGTTAATGGAGTAAATGGTGCTGGAAGCCACAACTTTGCCTCTCCCCGACATTGCCAAGCGGGTTGCGGACCCCAGTCTGTGGCAATCATCCAGAAGCGAGGGGAGGGGGGGATTTTATCAGAGCCATCCTGTCGTGCCCTTTCAATGTTGACCTTGGTAGATGCTGTAAATGTGTTGATATTCTTCAGATCCCCACAAAGTGTCGTTTTTCCTCCACCAATGCTGTAAGGCACTTGGTGCACAGACGAGTCTTGCCATTATTACACTTTGAAGTTCCTTTGCTCGCTCTGCAGGTGCCCAGGGCGTGGCTTCCCTCGTCCCCAATGCACTCGCTGGGTGTGGAGAGCAAACCCCAAACTGGAATTGTAATTTTTGTATTATCATTTATGGCTTCTGTAATTAAGAATTGCTTTATTAAAGATGTACATTTAACATATTTTCTGTACTTTGGTTTTGCCAGCTGTTCCTTGCCGCTCTCTTCCAGACACCAGCGGAGGAGCCTGGATTGTGCTATTTCTGTAAATTGCCGAGAGATTAATCAGCACTTGCTGTCATGCGCTGGGAAAGGGATATTCACATAAAGACTGATGAATTGAGTTCTAAAGTCAGTATTTATTTAGAATTATCTATTCCACAACAGTAAATAACTTGTGAAGTCACCGAACACCCTGCTTCGAACCCTGGTCACTCAGTGCGTGCCTTTCCAGGACACATCAGTTGAGGTGATGGGTCGAGTTGTCCTGAGGTATGATCAGCTTGCTGCAGTTGAAAGCCTTGCAAGTCAAAACATTTCAAAGTGCTTAACATGGAATTGTTGTCCAGTGTAGTGACTATTTGGCAGCCAGTTTGCACACAAAAGGTTCCACAAACAACCAGGAGGTGAATGAGCAAGTTATCTGAAGGATTATCGGCCAATAGTCCTCTTTTCCAATAGACCTTTAACCGTCAACATTAAAAACAAGCACATGGCAAATGGGTTCCCAATTTGTGTTTCTGCTTGAAGATGGAAGATTTGTTTGGGGGGGGGGTGGATGGGAGGTGAAGAGAGAGAAATTGGCAGATTTAGGGGGTTGGGATTTGAAGGTAAAGTTCTGTGCTGGGGGTAGGGAGGGTGTCATTGGTTTAAGACCAGGACCTGCCTAATGTAGATTTTATAAAGGGAGAGAATCGCTTCCTCTCCTTTTCCCTCTTTACAGGTTAGAAAGGAGGAAAACTATGGTCCCTGCACTGCCACACAGACTGAAGCTCAGCTATGTGCTGGGTTAGCTGATAGCTGTCAGGAGTGACGAGTGCTGTAGCATGGTGAGGAGGGAATGTGAGGGCCACTACTCCCACTTAGCCCAAGGTACGTCTATGGACCTTGTCACTGTGGGGAGTGACATGGCAAAACGAACAAACTATTATAAATTCAGTTTTCTGACAAACATTTAATATCATCCCACAGCGACTAGTGTGAAATTCGTCCGTCCATTCATTCAATCCGTCTTCAGTGCAAAAGCAGCCATGGCTGGGGCTGCGAGGCTTTACTGATGGCTCCCGTACTGCCCACCCTGCAGGGGAAACCTCATTACACATAGTCTCACTGTAACACACGCCCCCACCCCCCGACTCACGCTCTCACTCTAACACACGCTGCACCCCCACACACACACTAAAGTCCCCCCCCACCACACACACACTCATGCACATACACACGCTCACTCTAACCCCCCCCACACACTCACCCCCCACATACACACTCTCACTCTAACCACACACACACACTTTCTTAATGCCGCCCACTCACCCACACATTCTCACTCTAACCCCACACACACACTTTCTCTTAACGCCCCCCATTCACCCACACACTTTCTCACCCCCATCCACACACAGAGAGACTCCCTCACCCCACCCTCCCAACACACACACAGGCACACTTGCCATGTACTTGATTGAGATGGAAAAGAACTTGTGTTTCTCTTGCATCACAACAGTAATTAATGTCGATGACTTTTGTAGGAAAACCTGGCAGCTGTTTGTGCTGAACCAGTTCCACAAGCCATGAGGTGAATACACGACAGTCAGCCAAGACACTGGGGAAATTTCCCTTCTCTTTTCCAATCGTGCCAGTCTAAGTCCACCTTAAGAATAGGCAGGTGGACTGTGGTTTAACATCTCACCTGAAGATTGGGGCAAGAGTTTAATAAAGTCCCTTCAAATGTCAGATCCCAGAGAGGGTGTAGACCCCAGTGTCCGGTTATCGGGGTTGCCCTTGTGAAATCACCCCCCACCCCCCGATTTGTCCACGTACCATCTCAGTGACTGGGTAATAGAATTGAACTGCCTGATTACAGCTGGTGTAAGGCCCAGCGCTCTGTACCTGGCTGTACTGGAACATCTGCGGCTGTTGCCCTGTGTTCTGAGGCCTGAACACCACGTACTGCTGCCCGGCTTCCTGCGGCTGCTGCATGTTCAGGTATTGTCCCTGAGCGCTTTGTGCCAAACCTACAGAAAGTGTGGACTCTTAAGTTAATGATCAGTGACCTGACACCAGCCTGGCCCTTACAACTGGCGACATTCAGCCAAAAGACAAATGTCAACAATTTCACCAGCTCATTTAGTCATTTTTGCACTTCTACACAACAGAAAGAAAGGTCTAGAACTCACTGAATTCCTGTGGAGTGCCAGCAAACTGCTGCTGTACACTGTACTGCTGGTAACTGGGCATCTGCTGTGACTGGCCCTGCGGCGCTCCATACCAGCTCACCCCTGTAACACACAAACAAACAGCCTGATGTCAGGCTCAGCACACCCACACCAAGAGGGATAATCAGCAACACACACACAAACACACAGGTGACTGTTCAGAGGGACAGTTGGTGGGCAGAGCCACCCTGGATGGCAGGGCTGGTGTCCCAGTAAGCATGTGCAAGGTATGACCATTAAAGCCGGCTCTGGATCCCGCGGTCACATTACCTTCGTTATAAAGCGGTCGGTTCATTCCCTCTGCCACCGCGGGAACCTGGTTGTACTGGCCGTTAAAGAAATCTCCCTGTGGTCCTCGCTGCTGGCTAGGAACTGCCAGGAATAGAGAGAGTCAGGAACTTACAGCAAACAGGATAGACATCACTGTCCACAAACAACAGCTGTTCATATTATGCCTTTGTGTGGGGTGGGGGGGGGATGTGTTGCACAGGAGAGGGTGTGCGGGGCAGTAATACCTGGGCCTGGCTGCCCCGCTGGCTGTGTGAGGCTGCCCAGTGGCTGTCCTGGATTCCCTCCCTGTTCCGCAGGCTGCAGGTTTTGTGATATGGCGACAGCTTGGCTGAAGCCTCCCACGTTGACATGGCAGCCGGCATTGCCCACCATCAGCTGGTTGTGAGGCAGCAGGTCACTGGTGCCTGAGCGCAGAGCAAACTCAGAGTTAGGCTTTCCCGTTTCCCAGCGGTTTCCCCCACCCTCTCAGTGTGCCCAATATGGCATCTTGTCTGCTACCCTCCCAAAAACCCACGCAGTGTTATAGGACCTGATGAGACAATGTGGAAGGAGCTTCACTGTATATCTGACCCTTATGTATGTTACAGGAATTGCTGCATTGAAATAGGCCATTTGACCCAGCTAGTTCCTGTCAATATTTATACTCCACACCAGCCCCCACCTCTCCTAACCCTCTCTCCTAGACCTAAACCCTCTTCTGTATGTTATTGCCTCTTATATTTATGCCCCTTGTTCTGGACTCACCAACAAATAATAATAACCTAACAACACCGACCCTTAAACCCCTCAATCAGGTCCCCTCTCGATCATCTCAACTCCAGAGAGGAAATCTCCAACAAGTCCATTCTTTCCTGATAGCTGTATCCACTGATACCTGGTAAATCTACACTGTCCTTTTTCTCTCTCTAATGCTTCTCTCCTTCCCGTAATGTGGCAATCAGAGCTTACACAATACTTCAAATTGGTCTGCAAAGGGTTATATAATATAACATTAATAAATTGGTCACTTCAATCCACGACTGTTTGTGGGGACGCTGCTGTGCGCAATTCGCTGCATGTTTTGCCCACAAAATATACAATCAATTCACTTTACAGTCTATTCTGTGAAGCGCTTTGAGATGTCCCGAAGACGTGAAAAGTGCTATATCAAATGCAAGGATTATTATTATTTCTCTGTTTGTCCTCTGTTCCTCTGACTAGATCTCTGCATCTTCCTGGCCTCACTCTGTGATGCTGTCCATTCACACTCCCCACCGCCCCCACCCCCCGGTCGGGATGTAGGTTTAGGGATTCACTCGCAGTCTTGAGGCTGTGGGAGCTGACCCTTACCAGGCATTAGATTAGTGTGTGGTCCAGGGGGGGGGGTCCCACTCCCCATGGGGTCTACACTCCCCCCGGAGCCTGTGGGCATCGCCTGACCCAATCCCTGAAGAGAAGAAAACCCAAATTACAAACCCAAGTCATCATATTCTGCCGTTCATGCAGCCACTGTCACATGCACACACACAGCAACCACACGCAACCAGCACATGCCACCGTCACACAGCTAGCACACGCCACTGTCACATGCACATAGGACGGCAAACAGATGCCAACGGTTGTCCAACACAAACATTGTAAACAAATCTTACTAAGTTTCTGTGGGTTCCCTACTCACTCAATTTTTCCATTAGATCACAAGCAAACACATCGAGTCAATAAGTTCTTTTTAAATTGAGAAAGCCGAGGGTCAGAGAGAGAAGAGGAAATCAGTTTCGTAGACTTGAAGTGTTAGAAAAGCAGAGGAGATGCTGCGATGAGTTTGGATTCTCAGTGAGGATGACGAGAGAGAACAACAAGATTTCATTTATAGAGAGCCTTTCACGTCGGGAGGACGTCCAAAAGGCGCTGGACAGTTGAGTTGGGACCCGAGCAGGGGGGAAATGGTCAGGGCGAGAGGAGGGAAGGGAGGGAGCGAGGAGGGGGTAGAGAGTTGAGAGGGGAGCTGAAGGCTCGGTTGAAGAGTTGACAGAATTTGGGAGGAACAAGAGAAGAAGGTTCACAAACAGCAATGACCAGAGTATCGATGGAAATAAGAGACCAAGATAGGATGCAATGGTGAATTATTAGAAGCTGAAAGTAAGAGAAAAGGATTTCCTGATCTCTTCTGGACAATCTGGAATATTCCTTCCTCACAGAGTCTGTTCTCCCAGAGCCACACTCACCACGGGCTGAGGACTTGGTGCATTCTGGCTGGAGTCTGCGATGGTGGCTAAGTAGATGAGGTTCCTGTGTAGAATCTGCTGGTACCTGGGCAAAAGGCAAGTGGCAGAGCAGACATTAACGTCCCATTACAGAAATACTTTACAACAGAACTGGTCAGAATCTTAATCTGAATCGTTATGCTCAGAGCACGGTGCTGCAGCAGAGAACAACAGTCCCTCAAATAAAGCCACTGCGCTGTGTGGGCGTTAAGACTTACAGAGCTGGAAGGTCCCAGGCTTGATCTTTAGTCTGCATTAGCTGATTTTCTTCTGCCCACAGTTGGGGGGAGGGTGGAAGCTACCTGTTCCTCATGGCTGTCCCCACTCTCTCCAGTCATAATTTGGTTCATGGACTTGAAGGGGGACGAGGAGAGATTAAAGTAAAAAGAATCTTTTCCCCCATTTGATCCTCCAGTATTACCTGACTCTCTCCCACTCACCTGCCTGCTGATCTGGGAATAGAGGGGGAGGGGGGTAATATAAACACCGGCACGGACTAGTTGGACCGAAGGCCTTGTTTCTTTGTTGTGGTGGTCTACCTCGTCAGGTTGCTTTTTGCCTTAAGTCAACTTCTAACCCATTCAGACAGGTACCAGAACGCCACCTCCCAACGTGAGATAATGAACCGAAGTACTCACTGTGTGCACTCGGCCGCCTTCCCTTTGTTCTGATACTCCACAATGCACTGAATCAGCTGATTGTTCTCATCCAGTAACTGACAACAGAGAAACCCGGGAGGGGGGTTACACCCCACACACTGACCCTGGGGGGGGTTACACCCCACACACTGACCCTGGGGGGGGTTACACCCCACACACTGACCCTGGGGGGGGTTACACCCCACACACTGACCCTGGGGGGGGTTACACCCCACACACTGACCCTGGGGGGGGTTACACCCCACACACTGACCCTGGGGGGGGTTACACCCCACACACTGACCCTGGGGGGGGTTACACCCCACACACTGACCCTGGGGGGGGGTTACACCCCACACACTGACCCTGGGGGGGGGTTACACCCCACACACTGACCCTGGGGGGGGTTACACCCCACACACTGACCCTGGGGGGGGTTACACCCCACACACTGACCCTGGGGGGGGTTACACCCCACACACTGACCCTGGGGGGGGTTACACCCCACACACTGACCCTCCGGGGCGCTGCCCGGGGGGGGGGGCTGCCCGGGGGGGGGGGGGCTGCCCGGGGGGGCGCTGCCGTCAGGCGGTGTTTCAGGGGCGGGTGGTGTGGTTTAGCTGCTCAGACCCCGGGGCCGGAGCCGCCTCTCCGGTCTCGGCCGCTGAGGGAGAAGTCCGGATGTCTGAGGCCCTGAACGGTGACGGGAGCGCGGGTCAGGCCCGGCGCTGGGCCCGGGGGTCAGGCCCGGGGGTCAGGCCCGGGGGTCAGGCCCGGCGCTGGGCCCGGGGGTCCGGCCCGGCGCTGGGCCCGGGGGTCCGGCCCGGGGGTCCGGCCCGGGGGTCAGGCCCGGCGCTGGGCCCGGGGGTCAGGCCCGGCGCTGCCGCACATTCTCAGACCGGCGCCTCGCGACCCGACTCCGGGCCTCGGACTCACCCGCTGGATGGTGGACGGGTTAATCTCATACTTTCCCCGGAGTCTCGGAGGCACGAAAACCACAGACATGGCGGCCCCAACCGCCACTCCCGCTTCCCGCTGCAGCGGCGCCTCCTGGCGGGGAACACCGACACTGCACCGGTGGGTTTGTGTGTATATTATGTGTGTATTGTGTGTGTATTGTGTGTGTGTATATTTCTGTGTGTGTAACAGGAGGTGTTGTTTATCTGCTGTACTCGTGGAGTCCTGTAGCTCAGTGGTTAGAGCACTCGCTTTGCAAGCGAGAGACCTGAGTTCAATTCCAGGCAGAGGGCGAAACCTCGGGCAAGTTTCCTTACTCCACACAGAGCCTAATAATAATCCTCCAAAACAATACAATAATAAATTGGTCATTTTCAATCTGTTTGTGGGACATTGCTGTGCGCGATTGGCTGCCGCGTTCGCCCACAAATATACAGTCAATTCACTTTACAGTGTACTCTGTGAAGCGCTTTGGGACGTCCTCCCGACGTGAAAAGCGCTATATCAAATGCAAGGATTATTATTATTATTATTATTACTATCTGCTCAGTCTGCCCTCTGCATCTAATCCCAATCTCCTGCCCTTTCTTCCCTCGGGGTCTGTGCCTGTACAGTTTCCCCATTATATTCCCTTGATCTTTGACAACAACTTGCATTTATATAGTCCCCCCTCACTTGGGTGGCGTCCCAGAGAGCTCAAGACCCTTTTTTAAGGGTCATTCATTACTATTAAGGGAATTTTTTAAAAATTCACAAGTTTGAACACTCTGAGCTCTGCAAACTTCCTGTAAATTCTTACT
The DNA here is from genome assembly GCF_018977255.1 of Callorhinchus milii. NCBI lineage: Eukaryota > Metazoa > Chordata > Chondrichthyes > Chimaeriformes > Callorhinchidae > Callorhinchus > Callorhinchus milii. Next base: position 446,277 of record NW_024704755.1, on the reverse strand, counting down.
GTCATTTGTTACTGTACAGACTGTTGGTTTGGAGGATGGAAAAGAGTAATGCAATTGTGCGTTTTTCCCGCCGTAAACAGTTGAAACAGGCGATGGATACTTGGGAAGTAGAAATATCAAAGGGTCCCATGAGAAGGCGAGCCAGTGGGATTTGGGGAGTGAGTAGCTACATCCCCCCCCCCCCCGCCCCCTCCACCCCTCCCCCACCTTCTGCCACTCTGCCCCCACCCTCTGGTACTCCATCCCACAGTCCCTCTGCCTCACCCCCCCCCTCCCTTCCGTCCTCAAGACTCATCTCAAGACCCTCCTCTTCAACAGTGCTTTCGATCACCCTCCTTTCCTCCACCGCCCGCCCTCCACCCTCCCTCACCCCAGTTTGGGTCTGAAACAATGCCTGTCCAGGACCTTGGGATGTCCTCCCGACGTGAAAGGCGCTATACAAATGTAATTTTGTTGTTGGTTGTACTATGAAACTTCCTTGGGCCAAATATTTCCTGTTCCAATTTCTACAATCTCAAGCCGGGTACTTACAAAAGCTTTGAGAAATGTGACTTTCTGTACTAGCAATGGTCATTGAAAGGTTTGCTTCATTACTGTCGCCCCCCCCACCCAAATAATAGCAAGATCTTGTGTTTTCTTTCAAAAACAGCAATCTGCTCTGCCATTCAGTCATCCTCATTCCAGTTAGAAGAGATTACAAATCATGGTTGAAGATTTTAACTCTGCTGTTGAGTATTCCCTTTGTTTTCAACATGAAGCAAAAAGATTTAAAACCTGGTAATCCCATGGGGTGTTCATAATAATCCACGTGTTTGATAGAATACTTTATTACATTTGTATAGCGCCTTTCATGTCAAGAGGATGTCCCAAGGTGCAGGAGTCAGGGATTTGGACCCGAGCTGGGGAAGTTGGGGTCATGGAGCCTGGTGCAGGAGAGGACACGAGCTGCAGAGATCTGGATGATCTGCAGCTTGTGGAGGGAAGAGTTGGGAAGGTCGACGAGGAGGGAGTTTGCGAAGTTGAGCCTAGATGTGATAAATACAGAGCCTATAATGTTGAAATGTCTCAAAGAGCTTCAAAGCTAAAATGCAACGACTGTTTATATGGAGCAATGATAATCAGGTTATAAATGGTAACAGTGAACATTTCTGTGGAGTGGGTGGGTTATGCACAATATTTTGTTGCAACCATTACTTAATAGACAGACCCAAAGAACAGTGGCATTTACTGAACAATGGTTTATTCTCATTACTAAATAAAAACCTCACGGCAGGACAGTGAGGCATACAGAAGGTACACCATGCTGTAAATCTCTGGGTTGAAGAAACACCAACAAATCAGGTTGATAGCCAGAGCTTTTGGGGAGAGCGGAATGGGGGGTGGGAGGGGGGAGAAGAGAAAACGAAAAAAAGAAAGCAACTTTATACTTCATGGCATACAGTCTCTGTATTTACACAAATTCTGCTTATGGGACATTCACTCCCAGTAACCAGTTCACACTTTATTGCTACAATCAGCAGCTTTTATACATACCTCCCCCCACCCCTCGCTCACCCCTTTATGATTGTGTGGGCTCCTCAGGCTGCTGTTAGCATGTAATAACAAAACATATGTGTGCTGGTTGAAACATTGTAATCGTGTCACTGTACAGGGCCCCTTTCTGTGCTATTGGGAAAGGCAATAGCTGGAACAAGTGCAAGGGTGAGGGAGTTTAAAATGTGTGCAACTCTCCATTTACAGCAACAGTTGACCCATTGCATCCCACGTGCAGGTGTAACAGTGCAGCAGTGGGATATCAGCTCAACAGCTGGGGTTTATAGCTCACGTGCTGATACTGTATTAATAGCTCGTCCCTCTCCCCATACTAATCAGCTTCCTTTGTCACTGAAGCTTCAGGATAAGGATGGAAACAGAAATCAGGATCTGGTCATCGCAACACAATCTCTTTTGGCAAATGTTGTTCCCCATTACACAGAGATCAGAGGCTCAGCTCCTGGACCAGAGGTTTGCTGTCTCCATCACAAATTCACACAGAACACCAACATCTTCACAATGCCACGGAAGTGCTTACCAAATGTTCAGGTGCTAAAACGTGGTGAAAGCACTATTAGTAGGCCAGTTACTAACACTCTCTCTGCAAGCAACTGTCCTCATCCTGAGTTTTCCTGTTCACTCATTTTAATCAACCTTTGTGTTTATTTTCAGTTGGAATGCTCCAGCCCGTGGCAACGCTTTAATAATTCAATGCTAACAGCTAGTTGTGTTCATCCAGGTTATCAGGTCACGGACACAACAACCCCCACACACCGTTTAATACGGTCAATAAGCAGAATAATCTTCTGTAGAAAGTTCGGAGCCTGCAATTCAAACCGAGCAGCTCGGCTTTTGTATAATCGTCAGCACACGCTAGATGCTAACACTGCCTCAAACCTTCTGCCAGACTTCCTGATTGAATATTTAGTGTGCAGTTTTCTTCTAATGATAATATTTTAGAGCTACATTAGCTGGTGAGTGTGCTGAGTGCTGTGGCTAATGATAATCCTTTGTTTGATACAGCACCATAACATCTTCAAGCCATCTCAAAACGCTCCACAGCCTATACTGTAAAGTGAATTTTGTGGGCGAAACACAGCAGCCGATTGCGCAGGGCAGTGTCCCACAAACAGCTGTGGATTGAGTGACCAAATTATTATTATTATATTTATTTACTTATTGAAGGGATTTTTAGTCCCGGAAAAGTGATCCGCCAATTGACTAACAACTGATTAATGGTGAAAGCTCAGTGATTTGGGAAGTGCTAAGAGAAAGCAGTGCGATTGGTAGCACAGTGCATGGAAGGAGCTCAGACAACAACAATAATCCTGGCATTTGATACAGCGCCTTATCACGTCTTCGAGACGTTTCAAAGCGCTTCACAGGATACACTGTAAAGTGAATTGACTGTATATTTGTGGGCGAAACGCGGCAGCGAATTGCGCACAGCAGCGTCCCACATACAATCGTGGATTGAAGTGACCAATTTATTTTTTTTGTAGTTGCGTTCTGGTAACAATGTTATCAGGACACAACTACACACAGTACAGTTCAGCAGTGAACGGAGTTCAACAAATGGCTAGAAATTTTGATTCTTTCTCTTTGGATCATTTTAAATTTGTACGTCTTCACCTAAATTCTACTACAATTATTTATTTTTTTAAAAAAAGATACCTACAAACCTTGTACTTTCCTCTCTGCAGTTTGTTCAAAAGCAAAAAAAAATTTCTAGGACTAGGACCAGCTGAGTAATTAATGGTAAAAGTTGGCGAGCGAGAGGCCTTCACAGCGGCAGGAGGGGAGCCTTTCAGTCGCCTTCATCAGGAAAACTATTTTCTGATCCCTTTTCTAAAAAAAATACAACCACAAGTAACGTAGTATTTTTCTACTATAGTAAAGCTAAGTTTTAGAGTTCCACAGAGAAAATAACACTGCAGACCTTCAAGGTGAATGTCAGTGGGTCTGAACGAGGTCACAGTGATGGCCCTGCAGTGAGTGTACAGCATTACCCTCCAGCCTCAGCAAATCTCTGCAGTAAGAAACCCTTTCACAGCAATGCAAAAATACCCAAGAACTCCAATGAAGTATTTGTTTTCATCGCGTCCAAACCATACGATAGAATTTTCTTTTGAATCGTCCTTCTGCTGATAAACTCAAAGACAAGTATTTAATGCTCAACATCTCAAAGATGGCCCTTCTCCACAACAATCATTGTGTGTGTTTTACCCCCTTTGAAGTCAAGCTGCTCGTTCCCCCAGTGCTGGTGACCGATATACAGGAAATTAAACTTCTTCATTCTCGCTGTCAAAAAAAAAAGGTTCAACTAAACAAATTCTCTGGACCTGGTAGATCTAAAGTCCGGTTTGATATCCAGCTTGTATACTATGCAGCCACTTTATTGTCCTTCTGTAAATAAACACACGTAGAGAGGTTTTGTTTAGTTTACAAATCCCGAGTTAGAATCAGAACAAAACTAAAGAAAGTGTCTGAAACAGGAAATCTACACAAACACTCAGATACTTACCCTGTATTCGAAGTCTGAGAACTCTCTGCCGCCCCCCCGGCTGCCTCTGAAGCCCCCGCGGAAATTTCCCCGAGGAGGCCCGAAGCTTCCTCTTCCCCCACGGGCTCTTCCACCTCGGTAAAAGCCTCCTCTCCCCCTGTAGCCCCCGCGGCCTCGCATGGGGCGCAGTGGGATTCCGAAGGTCTCTGCGTTCAGCCGCCTCTCCTCAGCCCAGGTCGGTCTCCGGTCTCTGGAGGAGAAATAGCTGCAGGGAGTTATAGTGCAAGTTCCTCACCAGACCCACATCAGCGACAATCGTGCCCAGGGTCAGGTAGCAGAAAGCCCTACAAGTACATGTATGCAACCAACGTGGCAGCCATGGAGTCAGTGACTAATTTTATTTGGGAGATTGTTGGTCAGTACACTGGGAAAGAGGAACTCTCTTCTCTTTTTCTTTTATGAGTAGTGCCACGGGATATTTAACATCCACCTGAACAGCCAGACATGGGACCTTGGTTTAACACCTCAGGATGGCATCTCCAACAAATTCAGTGCTCCCCCAGCACAGCCCTTGGGAGCCAACTGACACTGCGCTCAAACATCACAACCTTCTGGCTCCTAACTGGGCCAGACTAAGATGGATTTAAGGAAAAAAACTTGTTCAGGCCACAAAAATAAGACTTTTTACTACAATCTGTGTGTGAACTGTGGTGGTGAGTAATACCTGTTCTCACTGTCACAGGAGATGTTGTCAAAGAAAGATTTGGTTTTGTCGTAATAGCAGTGGGGTCCCAGAGCTTCCTCCTCATCAGCATTCCCTTCACTGTTTTGTGTTTCAATCCCAGAGTCTCCTTTGTCTTCTTCAACGACAACCTTCTCTGTTTTTTCTGGCTTGTCATCTGCAGAAAGATGAAGATTTATTAGATATGGAGTCCTGTAGCTTAGTGGTTAGAGCGCTCAGCTCGCAAGCGAGAGGAACTGGGTCTAATTCCCGGACAGCACAAAATGTTAGGCACACGCCTCTGTTTACCTAGCAGTAAGTAGGAACCCAGTTGGTTGATTGGCGGATCACTTTTCCGGGTGTAATAATCCCTCCAAAAAAATAGTAATATGGTGACTCAATCCACAACTGTTTGTGAGACACTGTTGTGTGCAGTTGGCTGCCGGGTTTCATTTTACAGTATATTCTGTGAAGCTTTTCAGACTTTTTTCAAAGACATGATAAGGCGCTATATCAAATGCAAGGATTATTATTATTAGAAATTGGTGCAGTATTGATGGGAAAGAATGAGCGAGAAAAGCAGCTTCTCAATCACTTCACCAGTAATTACCATTAATGACGAGTATAAAAGATTTCTCTGCCAAATTTTAATAACTTAAAAGATACAAGATTTTAAGGCTACAGGTTTCAGAGTGGCTCTCAATCTGGTTTGAATACTCTTAAGTATGATAATGAGTTTCTGCAGGTGTCAGACACGCAGCTGACCCCAAAAAAACTAATGGAATAATACAATTTATATGATGCCGTTCCTTTGTGAGGACATCAACACGTTTACCGGGCTGTTTGGGTGGCAAGAAAGTATAGGTTGTAGGTTAGAGACCTAGCTGCTGGGTGCTCGGGGCTTTGAGTCAAACTGGACAAAACAACTTGGACAGTGTCTGTGACCGGCCCACCACTTGCTCCCAGTGACAGCCGCCTCTACTTGACTTCAGTAGCGCAATTCCATCCTCACAGTAGCTACAGATAGGAGTGGAGGAGGTGCCTGAAAGTGTCTTTTTACTTTTAAAGAGGGAAAGAAGAAACATACAATTACCTTTCAATTTCAGCTTATTCTGAAACTCCCGATGAATGTCTTCTTTATTGAATTGTGCATTAGCAGTCTCAAAGTCAAAGTCTTTTTCAAATTTCATCGGGCCATCTCTCCGAACTCCAAACCTGCCTCTCCCTCGGTTTCCCCCACGACCTCCCCTCCTGACCGCAGGGCCGCCTGAGAGAAGGAACAAATGCTTGTCAGCAAATAACAGCAATGTCTGAGATACGGCCTGAAACCAGACCTGTGCCTCTCGCACTCTTCTCTACTGGGCATTTACAGGCCTCAAGTCTCCTCTTAGCAAGAAGGTTGAAGAAGTCCATTGGCCAAGAAAAAACATTTCTGCTTACAGAGGGCCGTGAGAATGTACTGGTTATCTCACCATTGCTGCAGAATGCATTTAGATATTTACCAGGATGGACAGTTGGAAAGTACATACATTTTACCTCAAACATTATAGCACGGACTGAAGCCAATCTGCCCATCTAGCGTGCACCGGGAATTGGATTGTTCTGTGGAGTGCGAGTCTGGCTCAGCATTGGGCCGCATCCTACAGCTCTCGCGCAGACCATTTCTCACGTCACATGCCACCCTCTCAAACAATGGTACTGCAGGAATTTAATTTGTCAGGCTCGTTGTGTTTGGGGCTCAGCCGCCAAAACCCTTACATCGTAGAATGATATTGACCGCAACCAGACCATTTGGCCCAACTAGTCTGTGATGGTATGGAGGGCGATTGGTCGACTTATAATAGACTCTGCTATTTTCTTCCATCAGTGCTAATGAAGAAAACATCACTACGTGGAGAGAGTAAGAAACTGGTTATATTTGTGTACGAGAAGCTGACGTACCCGATGGCCTCCGGTTCGCCTCCCGGTTTTCATTCTTGACCAAGTCGTTCTCTGGCCGTAAAGTTTTCTGTGACTCGAAAACTGTATATTAAAAAAAACAACTAAAATTCCTGCAAACGATCAATGCAAGAGTTAGCCTTTCGGCAAAATGCTGCAGCTGCTGGAAATGTGAAAAACAGAAGTCACTGGGAACACTCAGCAGGTCAGGCAGCATCTATGGAGAGAGGAAAGTGAATTAACGTTTCAGGTCGATGACCTTTTGTCTCTGATGTCTTTGACAAAAGGTCATTGACCTGAAATGTTAACTCACTGTTGCCTGACCTGCTGAGTGTTCCCAGTCACTTCTGTTTTTATTTCAGATTTCTAGCATCTGCAGTATTTTGTTCAAGCTTTAGCCTTTCTTCGGATCAGTGTCAGCATTTACCCTGGTCGCGATAACCAAGGGCGGACATCATTACAGTCCTCACAGCATGATCCTCCAGCAAACTACAGCGACTTCTGGGGAGACACTACCTCGATTCTATTCGCATGCAACTAACATACAGAAGCCATGCTTGGAAATCCAGCTTGCAGTGGAGGCGAATTCAACACTTAGGATACCCGCTACACCCAAACTACAACTGACTTACAAAAGCAAAACTAATTCCTGTTGAAATTTAAAATGTTCAATTTAAAAGATCAGCAAATGACATGGCCAGTCGACCTTAAAGAGACGAGTAAGCAGATTAAATCACACCAATTACCAACTTCAGGCACAAACCTTCTGGGTAACTCAGCGCTGAATGTCAACCTACACAGCAAATCTTACCTCTTCTTGGATCGTGAGTGTCGACTGGCTTGTGGCTGATGGAGGGCACAGGCCGGACAGGCACAGGGCTCCGTCTACCCACTGGAGCCTGGGGAATGGTTTGCACCGCCTGTTCCATGGTGGGACTTTTTCTCAGGGAATCCATCTTGGGACTTGATCGACCTAGAGAAGAAACAAATCCACAAGCACACAGTTTACCCCCAGGAAAGTCACCCAGACAAGATGCAATGTGGAGTTAATATTGATACTGGCTAACTGTCTAACCAAAGACATTACTGGGTAAGAGTTAAGAGGACATGCTGCAAACTTTCAGTTCGCACCGAGTATAGATAGTAAAGTGTGAAACGTTTAATTTACATGAAACGTGGGAAGTACCTGAAGATTAATACTGAACAAACAAGAGTGTTAGGTCGGCCTGGAAAACTATGTTGTGATAGGACAACCAGAACTGAAAAAGGGTCAGATTTGGTTATAATGTCAATGCACAACTTGCAACCTGCACGGACATGGATTCAATTGCAATGTTCATCTGTTCACTAAACTTGAAGAGGGATTAAACTTACCGAGGCCCACAGCACTGTACGGCTGGGGAACTAAAGGACTCGGCCCAAATTGACTGTAGGCTGGCATTCTGCCGAATGGTGCGTAAGACACCATGGACTGAAAAGAGCTGGAGGATGAACCCAGTGAAGACTGTGGAGGAAACGAGAAAAAATAACTTTTGCAACATTTAGTTTTGGACAGCAGTCTGCTGCAGCTCTCACTGTGCAACCACCCCTCCCCACCCATCCCACTCTCTCTCCCCACAAGAAAATCCAAAGTTTGATTACTGGCCAGTTCTTCCTCCCAATCACTACATTACCTCCTGCCAGTGGATGGCTAATCGAGGTCGGCAGCGAAATCCCTCCAATGTCAAAAATGGCATTGAAGCAGGAATCTATCAAACCTGCACAAGTGCCATCTGGCTTGATTTGGGGTGTTATAGTTCAGAAATACCAACATTCAATCACACGTCTCGGAATGTAATGGGGAAAATGGCTAAAATGCCGTTGAAAAGACTGTGGTTTCCCTATCAGGAGGATTATTGGAGCAATGTCACACCAGGCACAGAATCCCCTCACTTTACCTGGACAATGGCAGGATCCTGAGGCAGAGAGCACTGGGGCTTTGGCGGCTCACACACAGTGAGATCCTTAATATCACTGCCACGGAATATGATGTACTCAAATACTTCATCTCGCGGTGGTATTGGCCTGTCCGTGGGCCGGTCCTCAGTCCCGAACGAACGAACTGCAAGAAAACAGCAGCGCATTACAACAACTTCAACAACTTACACTTATATAGTGTCCTCCACCCAGGGTAGCGTCTCAGAGCGCTTAGAACAGCCCACACAAAGCAATGCTTTGCCATTAAGTCTTGTAAACCTATATGTGACCTATGTGGGAAAGATTTACTGTTTTCCTGCCGATGATCTGATAGATACAAAGATTATTATTATTCTCCTGTCTCTTCAGGAAGCAAGTGTGAAACACGGAACCTTCTTCAGCAGGTGGCACTGTTTAAAGAGGAAACTTCTGCTCCTATCTCTCTATCCACTTCTTTTCCATTAACTGCCGGTGCTGCACAGCACACACATTGCAGCAAATTATTGGACTGTGTTACACCAAAACACAAGCTAGCACCCTGCTTTAAAGTGGTTAGATTCACAGACTCAAAGCAAGGTTGTTAATTATGCAAACGCAACAAGCTGGAGTGGGGGGGATTTGAGATCAGGGGAGGTGAAGGCCAAGAGCTTTACAAAGAGCTTGAACTGGAAAATTACCAGTAAACTGAGGTGCTGCATCTGACCTGAAGCAAGTTACTTGTCAATCATCCAAACAAACAGGGGATCGATCAGGGACAAGGAAGAACTCACTAAAGGGAGGCAATTCTCTATTTACAGATCAAAATGCTGTCTCGTCAGCTTATATGAACTATTGTATCCTACACGCATTGTGCCTGAATCTCGATACCGCTTCCATCTTCAACACTCTCTCCGCCCAACCCCAAACTCCCACCCCTGAGCTGGGATAAATCAAAGAAGCCAGCTAATCCTGACAGCGAGCATCTTCACCGTCACTCTGAGAACGTGCTAGATCTCTGACGTTTATTTGGGAAAGGCTCCAGTGTGAAGCTGAGTCAGGACAAAGTGTAGTGCAGTTACATTCTGTTCTCTTCCTTATTACATCAAACTGAGGGAGACCAGGCTTCAGCAAACTGTAATTTACTATTTGAACTGCTCCTCAGGACAAAAGGCCATTCCATCCCCCAGTCAAAGCCTCCAAACAATAGCCAAAGCCTTCACCCTGGGCATGCTGTGAAGTCCATCTCAACAAGAGCCGGTGCATACCAATCCCTCCTGGAGGCTGGTTAAACACAGCGAACACTGACCTTTTACAGTGATCTGTCCCTCCTTCAGTGCAGCTCTGTAACAGGAACTTAGTGCATCAAACACAAAGCTGGAGTTTAGCACTGCCCAGAAGCAGCACAGCATCACTAATTGCAATGTGAAAATAGAATTTCACCTGAACGGAGTCTAAATTCTTCCGAATCAGGTTAAATGTACTTCAGAAACTGGAATGTGAACTGTTAAACTCCAGCAGTCACCTAAATAATCTTTTATACACAAACACAACAGGGACTGAGTAAAGCTAACTTCAAACTTACTGAATATCATTGACATCAACTGTCACAGTCGAGGAAGAAATATTTCCCTTTTCCCCACTGTGAGTGAGCGTGCTCTTGCACACATCTGGATAAGGGGTATAAAGTCCCTGTGAAGAGGCAGTGACAGAGAATCTCTGCACAAATTTCCATTCTCCAGAAACATTTGCATCACATTTAGAAAACCCATTGCTGCAGCTGCACACAGGGCCACCGTTCACAAACCACACATCATCACGTGATGCTATCAACAAAACAACCATTTGTCCTCAACAACAACCAACCAGTTCCTGAACATTCCAACTTTTTTTTATTCTATCGTGGCTGTGATGGAAGCCTGTTAATATTTCCAGGATCTCTACGCTTCCAAATGAGTTAAGCAAAGTTCACACGTCACCGACGTACAATGTCAAATACCAAACATATACAACGATACAGCAAAATCATGAAAAACATAATGCACTTAACCGTACAGGTTTAAAATAAGCCACAGAGATAGTTCTAACAAGCAATTGATCAAATCACTGATAGGCATCGTACCACGAGGTGTCAGATAATCCTCCAAACAACAAGCCAAAGTCGAGGGAATATTTATTTCTGGCAGCAAGATCAGTAAAACTTCTCATTCAAAAACAAGCCTCATTCTCCCCATCCTCAAGTCAGAGCTTGGAATGAATCATAATTCTGAAGAAAAGTCATCAAGCTGAAACGTTAGCTCATTCTCCTCTCTCCATAGATGCTGCCTAACCTGCTGAGTTCCCAGTGACTTCTGGTTTTATTATGGATCATAGTTGATTTACTGTAGTATTCTAATGTAGAAAAGCACATTTTGTGGAATTATTGGACTGTAATTCAAAATAGAAGTTGTGCAATTGACAACTTTCATTTATAGAGCATTCTTCACAACAGTGCACAGAAACCTTTCGACTATCAGCAGACAGAAACTACAAATCAGGCTTCTCAAATCATTGACATCTTCAAATCAAAGCAATAAATGTAGTACAAACCGATAGAGTCCTCAATGCTCAGCCAACAACAGACCAGACTTAAGGCCCGTGGAGGTATAAGGCCTCTCTTGGATTTGTACTGTTCTGCATGTCTTTACTGCTCCTGGTTTCTGAGGCTGAGTCCCTCCATAGGCACCACCTGTTTCCCAGCTTTAAACTGATTTTCAGCCTTTTTTTGAGTCAGCCGGGAGTTCCACGCTTCCCACCTTGCTGGAATGAAGACACTGCCTGAGGGTACTGTTGCTTGTTCAGCTAGGACCACCCTACCCATTAGGATTTTGGTTTGCATGGTTAACGGAACTGATCTGCCCTTCCAAGTCCTGCTGACAAGCCAGTTGATTTTCAGATGTAAGATCGATCCAGTTTGTGACTCTACTATAAACTAATAGCAACATCACAATTTTAAAAATAAATTCACAACAGTAAGACACCCTCACCCCCTGACTCACTGTGCAATAGAGCTGCCCTGGCACCAGGTACCTTCTATCCCACAATAGTTGCTAATGTGACAGCATATTCATTCTGAAAACGTGAACTTGTCTTTACACTGACAGTACTAACTCGTCTGTCAGGAGGTTGGTCTGTTTCCCACTGCCCCATTTTCAGTAATGAGCAACACTGAAAGGAGCTTCCAATTTGCAATGTAAAGGGTTCCAATTCGGCCAGTCAGCCATCCAGGCCAGAATTAGTCCCAGAGCCCTCTGTGTCACTCAGGTCCCGTGATACCATTCAATGCTCCTTGCTGGAATGAGCATTGGGCAGAACTGTCAGTTTCTAAGCTGACATGTGAAGAATGATCACAGCAAGATACCAGAGAAAAAAGCAACTAAAACACGTCATTGCACACCAAATGATAAGCTGATGAAGCTCTATAGTGAAGCCATTTTTGCTTGTAATCTCCAGAGGAAAGAGGCAGAGACAAGTGATATATGTGGAAGTGAAAGTTTGTATTATTTAGAGTACTTAAACCCAAACCTAAATTCTTGAAGTAAAGTATAAGCACTGTTACAGCATGTTAAAATATTCACCGTCTGGGTCGGCACATCATTAATGACCATTTGGGGAGGTACCAGAGGGTACCCATGTAAACTACCCAATAACAGTCAATGTCTTCAAAAGATAGAGAAAGAAAATTTAGAAGCTATATCCAATAATATTCGGCTCTTTAAATTCAGTCAAAGCCAAACAACTAGAATTGAAATCCATTCAGAGCTTCAACACAACAACTGGACAGTACGATGCACTACAAGATGATAGTCTCCCAAACTCAGCACAGGTCATTTGGGGCCACTGATCAGGCAGAAAATCTCCTTCACACCTCATCCCAGGTAGATTGGGATCAAGATAGTCACTAACTTCTGAGCAGTTAATTATCAAGCGACATTTTATGAATTGCTTGTGCCAGGAGGAAAACAACAACTTGTATTTATATAATACGCTGGCCAAATTAAGTGATAAACGTGAAAAAACAGCATTTACAACAAACAATTGATGTAATAATTCTCATTAAGAGAGGCACCTTGTAAGTTCCTCTTATGCACCTTCTATTAACCTCCATTTAAACTGACCGCTCACACCTGGAGAACTGAGGCAATCACACTTCACTGTGGAACATAATCCAAGAGACACGTTGACTTTTAATCAAAAATTGAATTCTGTTGTCAATGTATTGATGCCTTCAGAGTATTTTGGGTCTTACCATTAATCCTGGAAAATAACTTACAAACTGAAGTGTCTTGGGCAGCCTTTAAGAGGATCACCATTGAAGCCTTCAGACAGATTATTTCCCTCAAGAGATTTAATACTTTTTTGTTGAAACCCCTTGGATTTCACACCACATTTATTTATACAAAAACAACAGTGGGAAAGGCAGATCTGGTAATCATTTCACCAACAAAATACAAATCTACTGTCCTTGTTTACAAACACTGATCAATGCCAATCCCGAGCAGGTCAACCAACCGGTCATATGCGGTTAGAAACATTGGCACATCAGTGTATTAGTGCAGTGGGGGGCGGTACAAAAGTAGTTTGCACCGAGAATCTGATCACTAAGTGAAATAGTTTGCACAGGAAACTCAATTATTATCACAATGTAAGATTCGGGGTCGGTCTGAACGTTGCCGTTATGTTTGTAAACTGCCGCAAACCGACAATAAATCCGCTGTGGGATCCACTGAGAGGAAACAGACGCTAAACATTCGCTGATTGTGTTTCTGTGCTGTGGGCCCTGTGATGTGCTGTGATGTCTCCCCCTCAGCTCTCCCGCCCCTCACTGTCAGTGCGGACAGACCGCGGGTCTGAAGGCAAACTCCCGGGAGGCGGCGGCTCCTGTTGTCAACCGCGCCATTTTGAAAAATAATATGGGTCAAAAGCAGAGACGGCCCGCGGGCCGCGGGGGGCCGCGGGGGGCCGCGGGGCACAGGGAAGGTGAACGGCGCTTCACAGCCAAACTGGGAGTGCGGAGAGGGCGGCGGCGGGAGGCCCGGGGGCGGGAGGCCCGGGGGCGGGAGGCCCGGGGGCGGCGGCGGGAGGAGGCCCACCCGCTCCGTACCTTTAGCTAAAGCGACCGTGGAGTTCTCGGTGTCGATGGTGTACAGAATCCCTTCGTATCGTATCTCCGCCTTCGAGATGAGGCTGATCTTACTGCCGATGTAGGGAGTGCCGCCGCTCATGGTGCTGCCCGCGGGCTCCCGCTCCCCGGGAGGCGGCGGAGCTGAGGATGGACGACGATTGTGGAGACTCTCTGTTCGGCTCTGACGTTCGCGCTCAGCGCCTCTCCAACATGGCCGCCTTCATGTTCCTCCTCCTCCCTCCTCCCGCCGCACAGCTGCCAACTTCACCCAAACTCTATTGTTAACGCGTCCAAACGGTTACACCGTATGAAACCACACACTCCTCTGTATTCCTTCCATCGGTCTCGTGTATTACACACATTTACATCGTTGACGTACGTACTTTTGAAGGACTTTTCTGAAATGTTAAGACAAATAACAGTGATTTGACTTTAATGGGAATCCAGTCAATTGCATCTCATTGAAAGAAATGGGTTTTGCTTCGTGTCATTTATATATATACCCCATTTAATACAAAAACGGGTTTAGTAATAATAATGTTTTCATTTAATATAACATCAAGAATGGTTTCGAACGCTTCACAATGTTTTTCGAACGCTATATTTGCAATCTGTGCTCAACAATACAATAATAATCCTTGCATTTGATACAGCGCCTCACCACGTCTTCGAGACGTCTCAGAGCGCTTCGCAGAAGATAATGTAAAGTGAATTCACTGTATAGTTTGCGGGTGGAACGCAGCAGCCGATTGCGCAGAGCCGCCAATATCCAACAAACAGCCTTGAACTGAATAAGCATTTTTTTTCTCTGGTGATTGTCGGCCACGACACCAGGAGAAACTCCCTTCTCTTTGGAAATAGTGTCGGCTTCCCTCCTCCCCCAAAACCATCCTCAGCGACAACACCCAGAAGCTGCCCCAGGGTAATGCCCCCGGAGTAACAGAGAGTAGGAGGCCTGAGGCTGAGTTGCCCCCATCAGTGGTGAGCAGGGTACCTGGGGTGGGGGTGGTGAGTAAGGCCTGGGGTGGGGGGGGGAGATGCCCCTGACAATGGGGGATGTGGTGCTGCCCCCTGGTGGTGAGCAGGATGTGTGCGTGTGTGTGTGGTGGTGCTGCCCCCTGGTGGTGAGCAGGATGTGTGTGTGTGTGTGGTGGTGCTGCCCCCTGGTGGTGAGCAGGATGTGTGTGTGTGTGTGTGTGGTGGTGCTGCCCCCTGGTGGTGAGCAGGATGTGTGTGTGGTGGTGCTGCCCCCCGGTGGTGAGCAGGATGTGTGTGTGGTGGTGCTGCCCCCTGGTGGTGAGCAGGATGTGTGTGTGGTGGTGCTGCCCCCTGGTGGTGAGCAGGATGTGTGTGTGGTGGTGCTGCCCTCTGGTGGTGAGCAGGATGTGTGTGTGTGGTGGTGCTGCCCCCTGGTGGTGAGCAGGATGTGTGTGTGTGGTGGTGCTGCCCCCTGGTGGTGAGCAGGATGTGTGTGTGTGGTGGTGCTGCCCCCTGGTGGTGAGCAGGATGTGTGTGTGTGTGTGGTGGTGCTGCCCTCTGGTGGTGACCGCTGCGCCGCTCCAGCTCGGAATCCCGTGCCCTACGTCACACGCCATTGGCGCGCGTGCGCAGTGCGGGGCAGCGCTGAGGGAAGATGGCGGCGGGGTCGGACCCGCTGGAAGACCTCCTCTCGTCGGAGGTGGACGAGAAAGCCGTCAGCGACCTGGTGGGTTCGCTCGAGTCGCAGCTGGGCGGCCGCGGCGGGAGTGCTGCTCGGCGGGGAGAGCCGGGGTCAGGGCCCGCGGGGAGCGGCGGCCCGGCGGCGGCGGCCGGGGACCAGCAGCAACCCGCCGGGATGGCGCCTTCTCCGGGCGGGGCGGGAGCTCCAGCGGGCGGCTCGCGGCCGGGCCTGGTCCCCGCTCCCTCGGCGGCAGCCGCCGCTCCGCTCGGCAACCACCTCCCGGCGGCCGCTGTCCGGCTCCAGGTGGTGAACGGAGCGGCTGCCCCCGCCGCCGGCTCCCCGGCTCCCCCCGCCGCCGGTCCCGCCTTCAGCCACAGCACCGAGCCGGCCAGCGCCGCCCCGCTCAGCGCCGAGCCCGGGCTGTCTGCCGTGCCCGCCGCCGGCAGCCCCGCGCCCAGCGCCAGCCTCCCCGCCTCCCCGGACAGCCCGGCGCCGGCAGCCGCCAACACTCCCACTGGGGCTCTCCAAACACCTCCTCCTCCCGTACACATTGTAAACAGTAACGTGTTGTTGAACATTGTACCGACGTCACAGAATGGGACCGGTCCTCAGGCCAAACCCGGGACAGCCACAGTCACACAACTGGTCACCCATCAGCCAACTGTCATCAGTAGTTCAACTTGCACCCCCTCAACCACTAAAACAGACTCCATATCACAGTCCAAGATAGTATTACACAGTCAGTCTCAGCCCGTGGCAATCAGTGTATTAAACAACCCAACCTTTACTGCTCCTGTGATGAACCCTTCCAATAACCAGCCCCACTGTACAGTTACCAGCTCCATCCTGGCAGCGAGCAGTCCTGTTTCTATCAATGCTATGGTCAAGCCCGCAATCACTGTGATCACACAGCCTCATGCCGGAGTGACTAAGGCGGGGACGGCTGCCCCCATAACAGCCTCTCAGTCACAGCCTTCTCGTCCTGGGATAGCAGCACCTCAGCGTGTCCTCACCCAACAGCTCATAGTCAGGCCTCAGCAACAGCCAACAGTCCAGCTGGCTCCTGGGTTTACCATCCCACCAGGTGAGTACTGCCTAAAACTTTTTATACCAATGAACATTGCTCATGGAGTCCTGAAGCGTAATGGTTAGAGCACTCACCTTGCAAGTGAGAGGACCTGGGTTTGATACTCGTACCCGGACAGGGCGAAACATTAGGCCAGTTTCTTTGCTCCACACGCCTCTGGTTACCAAGCGGAAAGTCGGAACCCGGTTGTTAGTCAATTGGCGAATTGCTTTTCTGCGGGTAATAATCCTTTAAAAAAAGCTATCAATAATTTGGTCACTCAATCCACGACTGTTTGTGGAACACTGGTGTGTATAATTGGCTGCCGCATTTCACCCATAAAATATACAGTCGGTTCATTTTGAGACGTCTCAAAGATGTGAAAACAACAACAACAACAAGATTCCATTTATAAAGCGCCTTTCACGTCAGGAGGACGTCCCAAGGCGCTGCACAGTTGGGTCATGACCCGAGCACTGGGGAAATGGTCAGGGTGAGGGGAGGGGAGGGAGCGAGGAGGGGGGAAATGGTCAGGGTGAGGGGAGGGGAGGGAGCGAGGAGGGGGGAAATGGTCAGGGTGAGGGGAGGGAGGGAGCGAGGAGGGGGAAAATGGTCAGGGTGAGGGGAGGGGAGGGAGGGAGGGAGGGAGGAGGAGGAGGGGGGGAAATGGTCAGGGTGAGGGGAGGGAAGGGAGGGAGCGAGGAGGGGGGAAATGGTCAGGGTGAGGGGAGGGAAGGGAGGGAGGGAGCGAGGAGGGGGAAGAGAGTCGAGAGGGGAGCTGAAGGCTCGGTCAAAGAGAAAGGTTTTGAGACCGGCCTTGAAGGAGGAAAGGGAAGAAGCGGCGAAGGCACTGGGGATGGAGTTCCAGAGCCTGAAAAGGTACTATACCAAATTGAAGGATTATTATTATTTATTTTATTATAAATCTAAAAGCTAATTTATAACAGTCAACATTTATTTTGCATCTTTCATGTAAAGTAAACGTCTCAAAGTGCATCACAGGGAGAGTAATGAAAGGTGAAGTGAATGTTGTTATGAGGCAATTTACACCAGGACTTCTGTTGACTTGTGTGAGGAGAGCTGTAATGTTAATCATAACCCTGGAATTTAATTCAGTGCCTATAATGTCAAAAGTTCTCAAAGCTATCCTCACAGGGAATTGTCAAATGTAGTAACTGTATCTGCAGGCAAGGTTCAGCAACTTTCAGCTTCTCTTGAAAGTTTTCTAAATGTTTCCATCAGTGTGAATCTTGTGGATTGGTGACGGATTGTGTTGTGGACAAAAACATCCCATAATGTTGAAAACTCTGTTCAGTACAACAGCAACAACTTGCATTTACATAGTGTCCTTCACATGGGGTAACGTCTCGGAGCATTTATATTCAGTTTAGCAATGTGCTGCAACTAAAGAGCAGTTAGAAAAATCACACATCAAGAACTTCACAGGATGCAGAGTGTTGTGAAAGATCTGCAGCAGTTACAGTATCTGATTTCAGGATTATCATTTTTATCAACCATGGCAGCTTGATTTTTATTGAACCATTTGAACTCAATGTTTACACTTCGTGTGCAGCTGGCTCACCACATAACAGAAGAGCGTGTCGGTAAATGTGAGACAAGATAATAGTTTAGCAAAGAAATCTTTCAAGGGATATGAAAGGTGTAAGTCGTGTATGAGGTATGTGTACTTTGTGACCGGTATCACTTGGATCGCAGTGATCTTTCTCACTCCTCTACACTGCTCTGAGTTAGAAGGTTGTCGGTTCAAGCCCCACATTGGGACTTTGAACTTACTAGGCTGATGCTCCAATGCAATATTGAGAGTGCACTGTATTGTTGAAAGCTGCCGTCCTTGGGATGGGGTGTTAAACTGAGGTCCCAGGATGCCTGACTGTTTAGGTGGATGTTAAAAGTCCCACGGTACTATTCAGAAAGAGAAGAGATTTTTGCTGGGTGTCCTAGCCAACAATCTTCCAGATAGACTTAGTTATTTTCTGGGGGCAATAATTCTTCAAAAAAATAATAATAATTTGGTCACTCAATCCACGACTGTTTGTGGGACACTGCTGTGCGCAATTGGCTGCCGCATTTTGCCCACAGTGAATTCACTATACAGTATATTCTGTGAAGCACTTTGAGACATCGCAAAGACGTGATAAGGCTATATCAAATGCAAGGATTATTATTATTATTCACTGCATGGTTGCTTGTGGGATAGTGCTGCGTGCAAATTGGCTGCCGTGTTTGCCTACAAAATATATAGTCACAACACTCTACAGTGTGAATGTAGCTTTGAAGTGCTTTGAAATGCTTCAGCAACGTGATAAGGTGCTATTTGAAATGCAAGGATTATTATTATTATTCCTCTGTCTTAATGTTTGCTGAATACTTTAGGACTAGCAAAGGGGATCCCCTTGTGACAGTGATCATCAGTGTGCTGTATTAACATGGAACACAGCAAGCTGCTCAGCAAAGTGTGTCAAAGCCAGCCCGATCCTGTACTGAATGATCTGTGGCTCATGTTCAATCTCGATATACAGTGGAAGCAATCCACCTGAAGCTAATTGCCTGTTTTAGCTGTTAATTAATTTATGAAACGTTTACAGAAATGCATGCATGAGTCTTTACAAGGTGATGTTATGTAACTCTGTGATTCGATGGGGATTGTTGAAAAGATGTAAAGGGATCTGCTATGTCTGTTTCATGCGGCTGCTAATGTCCAATGTTTGGTATAACTTATTCAGCACAGTGCAGTGATGGAAGGACTGTATTATGATAGATTATTCCGTTTTCGTTTCACTTGTCTGAGTCGCACAATTGTTGAAATAACAGGTGGCTCAGTGTCATGCTCTCTCACTGTCAAACGCTTTGGGGCGCTATCCTGTGTGAAGGGCGCTGTGTAAATGCAAATTGTTGTTGGTGGTGATGGATTTCGGGTGTGCTGTCTGAGGCAGGATTCAAATTGTGTTGAGGGTGAGGTAGAGGTTGCTGCACTCAGAGCTGATCTGCATGTTCCTCGTTCGAGCTTTACAGTCAGAAATGACTGCACAGGAGGCTGTTGGCAGCAGCAGGACGATTGCTTGCTATGTAAGTGTGATTGGCGATGGCTTGCTTGATGTTAAATAAAGCTTATTATTTATTTCCACAATGTCCCCTCTTAACATGATCATTAATTTAGGTCATCTGTGATCTGGGTGAATATTAACCAACCATCTGCCGCTTTTTGAAGGAAAGTGGAGTCTTTCTCGTTGCTTTCTGGATTAATATTCCCTCTTAATCCAAAATTATCTCAGAAATTCTAATTAATTGATTGGCTCTCAACCTTTCCACTCATCTCGCTGGAACTCCATCCCAAGTACCTCATCTCTCACCTCAATCAAGGTCCATATCAAGACCAACCTCTTCAGCCTTGCTTTTGCTCATCATTCCCTTCCTCACCCCACTCAGCTCCCACACGGGTGCCAAGCTTGTACTGTTAAATGCTGAGGAACATCCTCTTGATGTGAGAGGCGCTGTCTAAATGTAAATTTAATGTTGTATTGTATTGTGCTCATCTCGATGTTTGTGGAATTGTAAATCCTATAGGCGGGACTTTAATGGTGCAAACGGCTGTAATGTTTGCCTAGACTCGGTTACTCTGCATGACAGTTTTTACCTGTGAGCGCTTTCAGACATGATATCATGCTATAAAAATGTAAGTTATATATATATCTGTACCTGCAGACCACGTGTCCATCAAAGGATTAATAAGCATTGTGACATTATGAGATCCTCAAATGGTTAATAAACATATATACATTAACCTCATTGTGATCTTCACAGGTTAATACCCAATGTTTGTGTCGTGTCTTTGGTGTCATCCTCACAGTGACGGTTTAGGTGAAGTGACTTCTGCACATGTTGACAGTTGGGGCTTTGAGATATTCAGTTCCAGGGACAGTCTGGACTGTAGCTCCCTCCGGTGCTGGTTAGCATTTAGTACAGTTTGAGCCTTGCAACAATATTTCTGCTGAGTTTCTCTTGAATTTTCACCATTGGCCCACAAATATACAATTAATTCACTTTACAAGGTATTTCTGTGAAGTGCTTTGAGACGTTTAGAAGACGTGAAATCGCTATATCAAATGCAAGGATTACTATTATATTGCCCACTCTCCTTTCCTATGGTTTCCTTGTCCAAGTGGCCATTGATAGAGAGAGTGAATGTGTGTGTATTGACAGTGAGTGTGAATGTGTGTGTATTGACAGTGCGTATTGACAGTGAGTGTGAATGTATGTGTTCACAGTGAGTGGACAATGGGGGCCCAATTCTGCTAACTGATGTCAGTCCACACACATTTTCTTGCAAAGGTAGTGGTGTGTCTGGAGTTTTATCCCAGGCTGAATGATGCTTCCCCTCCCCCCTCTCTCTCACCTGGGTGAAGAGGCTTATTGTGGTGGTGTTGATGTTGCTGCTGCAGTCCTGACTGAGGTAAACCAATGAACAGTGATGAACCTGGGAATCTGACTCGCTGAAGAGCTGGGAATCGAGCTGCTTCGTGGGGAGAGAGTAGGAGATTTGCCACCAACTAATTCACAATCATAGCGAGTTTACAGCCCAAGACCTGGACATTTGTCCCATTGTGTCTGTGCTGGTGCTCGCTCCCCCATTGGAGCTCTCTTCTGTAATCCCATTCCCTTGTTCTTTCCCTAAACACTTTTTATATTGTTTTTGTAACTTTTAGAAATACTGTATGTTTTGATCCTGAAAATGTTCCAATAAACTTCTAACCTTTCTTCAATCGCCAACCTCCTCTCTCTCTTCCAGGTATGATTCTGGTTCGCACAGAAAGTGGGCAGCTTGTCATGGTTCCCCAGCAAGCTTTAGCCCAGGCTCAGGCTCAAAGACCAGGAAACATCTCTCCGAGGCCTTGTGCTCCCACAAGTGGGCCTACGTTCCGCCTGACATCAACTCAGGTATGATCACTGCCCAGACACTGTCTCCATATCCTACGTTCATTTTCCTCAGCTTTGCTTGATGGCTCTGATTCCACTTCTCACCCTTTGCTCTGTCCTCCATTCTGTCCTCTGGTATCCATTGGCTCAAACCCTTCCTGTTTCTTTCAAAGTACTCAACAATAGGATGCCATATTATCAGCTGTTGTGTGCTACATCTCATGATAATGGACCCAACTGGTGGGGGAGCATCACTTTAAGGGCAGTCAATAGACTGGCTGATTTTCCCCAGATTATTGACTGGTTACCAACAATTTCAAAAGAAATAAGACAAGCTGCATAAAGTGGCCAGAACACAGATCTCCCATTATTGAGGTACACAGTCTCTCTGATTATTGAGGTACACAGCGCTTTGGGACGTCCTCCCGACATGAAAGGCGCTATTCAGATGTAACTTGTATTGTACACAGTTTCCATTTTTGGAGATGGCATGGAGTGTCTGTTTATTGAGGAACTCCCTTCCCTCTCTATCTGACCCCTCCTACCTCTTTGCCTGAGCATTTTTTCACCATTGACTTCATGTTGGGTGTGGGGTCGAGCCTCGTGTGTAAATGCAGGTGCAGTGTGTGGTTGACCTGAATGTGCCTGACATGCAGTCCTGCAGTCCGCCTGCAGATGGTGCTGCAGCGCCGTTCAGGCATCGCTGCTCAGCAGCGCCACCAGCTGCACACAAAGTGACAATGCAATGCTGTGTGTAAGCTTTTAATATTAATATACCTTCAGTGAGAAAGCAGTGATTATTGGCCAGTCACCTTGTGTGTCAAGAGGGCAGCCCTTGTCTAGCGCTGATGTTAAAGCTGTGACACAGGCTAACTGCCAGATCAGGGATCTGCTTATGCTGCGAGTGATGGTACCGAGGTGATTTGTCCCACAAGGGTTTTTGCTGACCATAAAGCCGAGGACCAATTCTGTGTGATAGTGCAGACAATGTATTCCAATAAACATCTCGGGAAATTTCCACTTATAGGTGGGATGCATGGAACTCCTGATTGGTTTGGATACTCTTAAGCATGTTGATGGGTTTCTGCATGTGTCGGACCCCAGCTGGACAAACAAAATGCTTGCCTTTTATATAGCACCTTATCACGTTATCAAGACATCTCAAAGCGCTTCACAAGATGGACTGTAAAGTGTAATGACTGTGGATGCTCAGTCATTGAACATGTTCAAGACTGAGATAGATAGATTTTTAAAAACTGAAAGGATTAAGGGATATAGGGATAGGGTGTGTAAATGGAATTAGGTTAGTAGATCAACCATGATCTTATTAAATGGCGGGGCACAGGCTCGAGGGGTCAAATGGCCTACTCCTGCTCCTATTTCTTATGTTCTTATGTATTCACAACAAGTCCAAACTTACCCAATGATCTGTCACGTCAGCATTAACTTTACAGAGTGCAGTCTCTAGTGTGTCTCCGTTGCCTATGACCAGTGAAACTTTGTTAAGTTGACTGCTATGCTGATGTACTACTGTGCATTTTGCTTTTAATGGAAAATTACTGAACATCTGTACTGCTGTAATTTTAAGTGAATTTTGTTGATGATTATACTTGTGTAACTTTTGCAACCTTGCTAGAAATGAGTAATATCTTGTCTTTTCCTTATCTAACGTCCTTGCTCGGTTTAGTAAGATAATGAAGAAACAGGGACATGCAAGCAGAAGTAAGACAAAGAAGCGGTGTCTGTGCGTGATAACTCGCTGGCCTTGCAGTCGTGATCAAAATTTTTTTTGCACGAAATGGTCTTTGTTAGGTGAGGAGTAAAAGCGAAAAAAACTTATCTGCGAGACAAACAAACCAGATGGTCTTGTAGTTAGAATTGAAAGAAAGGCTAAGTAAACGCGTTAGGTATAAATGTAGCCAAGTTTCTTTTTAGAACGGACCTAGAAAAGAAGAGAAGAAGTCACCATTTAAACGAGGAAACTTCGGCAACTGCTGATTTTGTTCTCCAGATCAGTAACTATGCCATTCCATACAAATTAATACTGCCAGAAAACTTGTGCAATTCAGACCAATGCCTCTGTGAGCTTGTTATCTTGGTGGCCGAATAGCCTGACAATTCACGTCAGCAGTTGTGTATAAATGTTACTTGGCACTGTAATAGTTTGTGAGCAGTTTAGCTTGGCTCAGTTTGTAGCCCTCTGCGTCAGAAAATTGAGGGTTCAACCCCCATGTCAGGACTTGAGCTTGCAGTCTGGGTTGACTCTGTATTGTAGTGGGAGAGAGCACTCTATGTCTGTTTGTCTCTTGCTCAGTCTCACATTAATTGTGGGTGTCTCTACTCTCTGAAGCCCTGGAATAAACTGTGTGGATTGTTCTGTGTGCTGCTGGTGATGTAGGTGAGCCCTCCTCTGGAGTCTGCCGTTACCAGAATCCTCATTGTGATATCGTGCTTCATTGTTTCTGTAAATTTATTATGAGCTGTTTAGAGCTTTGTATTGAAGCTTCCTGCCATAATGATTCTTTTGTTTCTAACTGCTGGTACTGGCTGAGTTACCTCCAGGCTGCCAGCTTTGAACTCAGGTGATGAAAGCATCTCAACGCTGAGTTTGAAGAATCCTGAGAAGGGTTCACAGCAGATCAGATGTGTGGAGATGCCACTTGTTATTTCTGCAAAGCTGATTGGCATTTGATTCAGGAGCGCACGGCTCGCCTGTCTTTGCTATTTGTATCCAGTGCCGCAGGTAGAAAATCTGCCTTCAGGATTCTGCATTGTTCTGGAGATGGTTACTGGAGCACGTCTTTCAGCCTTGGCTTCTTGTTCCTGACTGAAAGTACCGATCAGCCATTGTGTGTCAGACTAGATCAGATAGTAGTACCTGTACCTCGGAGTCAGAAGGTTGTGGGTTCAAGCCCCATGTCTGGATTTTGTGAACTCACAGTCTACACTGACTCTCCAGTGTAGTGTTGGGTGTGAGCTGCATTGTTGGAGATGCTATCCTTCAGACGAGGCGTAAAACCAAGATCCTGTTTGCCTATTGGGTTAAAGGTCCCATGTCACTGCTCGAAAAGACGAGAGTTTCTCCCGATTTCCTGGCCAACAATCCCCCAAATCAAATTGGTTATTCCACCTCATGGCTGTTTTAGGTCTTTGTTGTGGGCAAATCAGCTGTTCTGTCCATCTACAGATTCGCAGTCACTCCTTTTCACAGTAAATCCTGTGAAGCACTTTGAGACGCCATCCCGACATGAAAGGTGCTGCACCAAATGCGAGGGTTATGATTATTGTTGTTGTTACACACAGCCCAGGCGCGCAGTGTTTGCTGCCGATGGCGCTGATGTTAATCAGTCTCTGGTTTTGTTATAGCAATCCATGACGCTCTCCTCAATCCGGCCAGCAGCCCCAGTGCAAGCCAAGCTCATCACACCCACTGCCACCCCCCTCAGTGCCGGCTCCGCCACCGTTACCATGGTGACACGCTCCCCCGTAAGTACAGCTTGTGGTTGTCATCAACGTGGGTTCATTCTTTGTCAAAAACAGCCTGGAGGTGATGTGCCTACTCCCCTCTGGGGAATTCTCATCCTCCAATTTAAGATGATATCAATAAGAGAAAGGTTCTTGGGCAAAGTGGGGGCACGTGTAACTCTCGGTCAAAGCAGAGATGTAGCTTGTCTGTCAATGTTTTACAAAGATAATTGTGCAGATTGTTGAGGAACAATATGAAGGGTGTGGGAGGGAGTGTTCAGGTGAGTGGAGTTTAATTGGCTGATTTGGAGACAAACATCAGCTCAAACCTGATGCTCTGAGCATGTGGTTTCTCTCGTGTGATGTTCGGTGGTTCTGAGTTTTCCCGGTTCAGGGAATGTTTGTGCTCTGTATGCGAATTAGGGATTTCAGGCTTGTATTAAAGGCTTGTATTTTCCTCCCGTCTCCACCCGGATCACCTGAGGGATACCCCGAGGTGTGAAAGGTCAAATGGTCGTGTTCTGCTCTGTATAATTCTCTGATTCTAACTTTAATGTCCAGCGGTCATATCGATCGAAGTCACCCACTGTGTCTAACCATTGGGCCCTGCAGTGTAAGTGAGGACGTTCTGAGGTTTAGGCCATCGATCACACAGAGAGTGTCTACCATCTACTTTCTGTTGCTCTTTTGTTTCCTGCAGATTTGTGTTAGCAGCAGCAGCCCACAGACAGTATACACCACGGCCGTGGCAGGTGTCACTGGCCACCACATGTCTGTCCAGCAGACTCCAGCACAGCAGCCCAGCATCGCTGGAGGCCAACCCCAGGCTTCACCTCGGACTCCGCTTCAGCCCCAGCCTGCAACCAAACTACACACACAGGTCCACCTACAACCCCAGGTGGTCCCAAGCTCCCCACTGGCAGGAACAGCTGCTGTAGCACAGGTCAGTGCATTGAAGATTGAAGTTCACTTGTTCTTAAATCTTACCAACAAAAAATACCATTTCCCATATTCTCTCTGTGTTTCCTCCTCTCTAGATCCCGTCAGTGTCGCAGTCTCTTCCTCTGGTGCGAGGAGGGCAGGTAACTCAGCCTTCTTTTGTCTTATTCTCTGACTGCTTGCTCAGATGCTGGCAGTGAGGAAGCTTGATTAGCCTCAGTAGAGGATTTGCATATTACTCTAAACCCACTTGCACTGTTTGGCTCAGTGCCCTGTCTCACTAACTGTCTCCAGTTCCCTGGCCCTGTCAGGCTATCACTCCTCCCGGCCACTTTCTGACCATCATATACAATCTACTGCTTGTCTTCTACTCAGACCCTCTGACCTGCTGCTCGGACCTCACTCACTTGCTTGTTATTGTTGCACTTACCAGCAGGATGGTTCATCACGTTGGCATCAGGTCACCAATACACCTGTTCTAACCACCTGCCCGAGGAAACATCCAAACAGGAGTGGCTGATCTAATCTCTCCTGACTGCCCGCTGGCCACAGACATCATTGGCAGAAATGCCGGGTTCCCTCTGGCTGTGAGCACCAAGCATAAAGCCCTCACACCTGAGCCCAGTCCTCTCCTCACCTTTCACAACACACACACACCTTCCTGCACTGGGTGTCTAGACAGTGGTCAGGAGCAGCACTGAGTGCAGGTTGAGCCCTGACTGCTGTCCCAGCTGGGATCAGTAAATCAGTCCGGGCCTGAATTGGAACCTGGGAAAGTCTTGCTGTGTCAGACACACTGGAAAGCCTCACTGACAGGTCAGGGCACTCCACATTCCAGCTACAGTTAGCGATTGTTCACTGCCCACAGTTTGAACTGTTGTGTACTAAAGTGCATGCCTTGTGTTAATACTGCTGTGTTTAATCGCAGGAGATTCAGGAGAACGTGAAGAAATGCAAGAACTTCCTGGCCACCCTGATCAAGCTGGCATCACACAGTGGCCAATCGGCTGATACCTCCCGCAACGTCAAGGGCCTTGTCCAGGACCTGTTGGCAAGTGCCTAGTCTTCCCGCTGTGTTTGCGGGCAGCGCGGGGGTGATGTTTAAGATTGCTTTGGGGGTGGCTCCCAACCACAGCACAGAGCTCTTCCTCCACCCCCCCGCCCAGCACACACACATATATATATACGTACGCGTGCACACACACACACACGCGTACACATATACACACACACACACACGCGTACACATACACACACACGCGCGTACACATACACAGACACAGTGCTGACGGGGGTGGGGAATAGACGAGAGAGGAAACTTTAGGAAAACATGTTAAATGTCACATTTCTCCTTGCTTTGAAGGATGCCAAGATTGAACCGGAGGAATTTACAAACAGGCTTCAGTCTGAGCTCAAGTCATCCCCACAGCCATACTTGGTGCCTTTTCTGAAGGTTTGCTTAGAAACGATACAACTGCGTTGCTACTATAGTACACGGCTCCTCACACTCTCATCCACTGCATTCATATTCAATGTTTTCCAAATCCTATTCGGAAATTCAAATTCCCTCTACACTGTCCTACTGCTCCCTGTCCTAACATCAAGGGTTACAAACACAGTAAAGCTCCCTCTGCACTGTCTGTCCATACTCCCACGTTAGTGACAGTGTGGGTTAGAGACAGTGTAAAGCTCCCTCTACACTGTCTGTCCACACTCCCACGTCAGTGACAGTGTGAGTTACAGACGGAGTAAGCTCTCAACAACAGTTTTTCTTAAATCTGAAAAGGTTTAAAACAAATGCTTTATGATTCCATTATTAATCGAGCTCACTTCGGTGTTACCTGCTTATTGTTTTCCACCCAGAAAAGTTTACCAGCCTTGAGGCAATCTCTTGCTCACAACCAGCAGTCTATCCTCCAAGTGCATACACCGGCCACAGCTCCCTCACAGGCCACGTCCACCCCGCTGTCCACAGGAACCATCACCGC
Organism: Callorhinchus milii; assembly: GCF_018977255.1. Classification (NCBI taxonomy): domain Eukaryota; kingdom Metazoa; phylum Chordata; class Chondrichthyes; order Chimaeriformes; family Callorhinchidae; genus Callorhinchus; species Callorhinchus milii. The sequence goes on along the minus strand of NW_024704755.1, from coordinate 418,433 downwards.
TATTGTGGCCGGACCCACCGTGCGTCTGCGGCAACCTACCACCGTGGCCGTGACTCCCACCCAGATCAGCCTGACACCAGGACGGAGCTCACATCTGGTGCGTACTGTGGCAGCTGGCATCGGCCCTCGACTGGGGCACTGGTTGGGTTGGTGTGCATCCATGTGGTGTGTGCAGGCTCTACTTGCACTTTATGATCTTCTCTCCAGAGATACAGGGTCTGTCCGAGCAACCACCTCAGGCAGGGAAAGCTGTGTATACGATACCCTTCATACTGTGCACGTTCCTGAGGGCTTCTTGTAAGCCTTGGTCTTCTATAATCAGCATTTACAACAGCTTAGGAGCCCATTGTATATCTAATCCAGCACTTGATTAGCACTGCACCTGGACCTCTTATTGTGGCAGAAATCTTGCTGAATAAATCTAACATTTCATTCATGTAAAATCTACCCGCAATCAGCAAGGTGAGTTGTATCTACAGCAGTAACTTTCAGAATCAACTTCTCAAAGTGAAGGTATGGAGTAACGAGCAGGGAATAGGAAAGGAGAATTCAGGTTCTTGACCGCAAGCGTGTCCGAGAAGGGTTTGAAAGGCAGGGAGAGAGCAAATTGGAAGAGGATTTGGGGAGAAAGTCCCAGAGCTTGGTAGCTGAAAGCTCAGCCACCAATGATGGACAGAGAAGAGGGAGTGAGGAATGAGCCATCATTACAATATCATTACTATATTAAACTGTTACTTTGAGTCTTGGGGGGAGGTAGTTTGCATCAAAACCAATTACCGGGAGGTGAGGGTTCACATAACATCCCTGGTGGTTATGCGGATGGGTGGGGTAGGGAAGACACATGGCTGGAGGTTGTGGGTAGCTTGCTTTTAGCCTATTGTTCAATTCCTGCCATGGAATCGCTCCGGTGTCTCGATGGGAGAGCTTGTGAAGCGACATTGGAAGTTGAGCAGATTTGATAATAATAATCCTCACATTTGGTATAACTAGCCTTCTCGTCAGGAGGACGTCCCAAAGCTCATCACAGGATATACTGTAAGGTGGTTTGACTGGATATTTTGTGGGCGAATGTGGTAGCCATGTTGCACACAGCAAAGACCCACAAACACCCATGAAGTGAATGGTGAATTTTATTGGGGGATTGTTGACCAGAACATCAGGAGAGAGAGAAACTCCCTTCTCTTTTCGAATAGTACCATGGATCTTTCAACATCAGATGGGATCTGAGTGAGTAGGTTTGATGTGAGAGCTGGTAGGATATTCATCCTTTTTACACAAGAGAAGCTTAAAGAAGGAGTCTTGCCACCAGTACTCCATTTACATTTAGCAAAGTAATTGCTAGTCACTTAAACATCTTTTTTCTTTCTGTTGATTTACAGTCATTAACCCAGGGCTACTTCAGCGATCTTGTCCTTTCCAGGTTTGTACATTAATACCGATCATCGGACTGTTGGGCTCAGTAAACTCTCCAGGACAGTTCCCCTGATGTGGTCTCCACCAGCATTTAAATCAATCCCATTAGGAATAGACAAATGAGCCTTCCTTCCTTACCGTTCTGTATTGAGAAGGAGGACTCTGGTGTTGAGACTTCCTCCTTTAATGTGGCACTGGTGGCGAGGCAGTTGTTAAAGGAACCAACCATAGCCTATAGTTCATTCAACAGTGTTGGCCAAAACTAGGCCCAACAACCAGTTACTTAATTGAGGCAAGAATCAGCCTGTAGGCAACAGTGGGAGTTGGTTTGGAGGGACAGTTGGATTTTGACTGAAGAGGGACACTGACCTGCAGCAGGGGGTGTATGGTGTGTTTGGACCGGACGTGTAACCACTTGTAGGGAGTGTGCAACGGACGTGCTTTTCTGAGACGTGGGAAACATCGCGGCTCCTGGATGACCCAACACAATGTGTCCCGGGGTCGAGCGATAGGGTCCCAGACTGCCATGGATGTGTAGCTCGCTTTACGTGCAGGGGCTGAGAGTCAAAACCACATGAAGCCTTCAAGGAACAGGCGTGAATGAGTTACCCACTCACCCAGAGAGTACTGATGAGTGGTGCACACAGAGAAGGTTGCTTGTGGTGCCCTGATTCGGGCAGTGTAAACAGTGTGCTGCTGTGGATGGGGTTGTTTCAATGCACAAGCTGACGACCCATCTTTTCTTAACAGATTGTGCAATCCCCAACCCAGACAGTAAAGAGGCAAAGTGTTAGTCCTGGGGCTCAGGTCAGGATGCCAATGATGATTACGCCGTCCATCAGACCAGGTACGAGAGGAAGCCACATCCAACTGGCGATCAGTAACATCACTGACTCCTAACAATCAGTGTTACTTTGTCTGTCTGTGTGTGTGTGCACGCACGCAGGCATGTGCGCACGCATGTGGTCTTTCGCCTCGTGGTTTTGTGTGCGTGTGCATGTGCGCTTATGCAACATCACCTTGTGTATGTGTGTGTGTGCATACGTGTGCCTTTGTGTGTGAGAGAGTGCATGCGCATACCTCGTGTGTGTGGGTGTGTCACTGTGTACATGTCTGTCTGTCTTGTATGCACTGGGATCAAAGTGACCTGCGATCAGCCCTGTTTTCAGTCACCCCTGGGGAAGTAAGGAAGATGTCCATGCGTTAATGAAGAGGAGGCTTGGCTAATTAGCTCCGTGTGAGAGGCATGAGGTGTTGGCTGACGTGCCATTGGTGACTGTGTTTCTTTATGTTTCTCGGGTAGTGGGGAAGACATGGCCGGGGAGCAAGAGCACAGCAAGTGTCACGCTTGCTGTCTCGGCGACTCAGAGGATCAAACACACCGACCCTGGAGGTGGCGCCTTCAAGTAAGAGAGTTTCAGCCACTACGCAACTGGAACACGCTCCCTCTATCCTGGATAGACAGACTGAAAAATGGGCAGACAAGTGGCAGATGAGGTTTAACGTGGAGAAATGCAAAGTGATGCATTTTGGTAGGAAGAATGAGGAGAGACAATTTAAGCTAGATGGTATAATCTTAAAGGGGACCAGGAATAGAGAGACCTGGGGGTTCATATAAATAAATCCTTGAAGATGGCAGGACAGATAGATAAAGCTGTTAAAAAAGCATATGGAATACTAGGCTTTATAAATAGGGCATAGAATACACAAGTCAGAAAGTTATGATGAACCTTTTTATAAAACACTGGTTAGGCCTCAGCGAGAGACTGTGTTCAGTTCTGGGCCCCACACTTTAGGAAGGATGTCAAGGCACTAGAGAGGGTGCAAAGGAGATTGACCAGGATGGTACCAGGAATGAGGGACTTCAGTTATCAGGAGAGGCGAGAGAAGCCGGGATTATTCTCCTTGGAGCAGAGAAGGTTAAGAGGAGACTTAATAGAAGTTTTCAAAATGATGAAGGGATTCGATAGGGTGAACAGGAGAAACTATTCCCACTGGCGGGTGGGTTGGTAACCCGAGAACACTGATTTAAAATAGTTGTTAAAAGAAACAGAGGGGAGGTGAGGAGAAATGTTTTCACACAGCAAGTTGTTGGGATCTGGAATGTGTTGCCTGAAAGGCCGGTGGAAGCCGATTCCATAACAACTTTTAAGAGAGAAGTACATAATTATTTGGGGAGGACAAGTTTGGAAGGGCTATGGGGAGAGAGCGGGATGGGGGGTGGGATTGATTTGGGAGCTCATTTAAAAGAGCCGGCACAGACATGTTGGGCTGAATGGCCTCCTTCTGTGCTGTGTAATTCTATGGTTCTATGATTCAATACCTCCACCTTGTACCTTCCGTGCCTGAAGACCTTCCTCTTCGACCGTGCCTGCTGTCCTCTCCCCCGGCTCAGCATTGTGCTCCACCACTGTCAAGCACTGTGGGGCACTACCCTGCGTGAGAGGCGCTGTGTAAATGCAAGCTGTTGTTTCACTGTGTGAGAGGAGAGAGTCGCTCGTGGTGTGAGGGAGTGCGAAAGGGGAAAATTGAACACAAGGGGGCAGCACGAGATGAGGTTGTAGCAATCTTCACATCACACCAAGTTGATGCTTGGAATACTGTATATTGATATGAAGACGCTCACTTGGTATTGCTAATGTCTCCTAAAGGGAAAGTACACTCGAGGCATTATCTGATAAATCAATAAATCATTGGTGAGTCAGTAATTAATCTGTCCTGGGCAAATGTCACGCACTCTGCACCATCAGCTCTGCTCTTTGACTCCCTTTGTGAACGTTCTGTTTTTACAGATGTGCCAAAGAGGAGACGATGCCGGTTTGAATTAAAATAAATGTATTTTTCTATCAATATTAAAAAAAAGCTTCAATTATAACAAAATGGAAATTTGCTACTGGAAAATGACTGCTTTTAACAAAGGATTTGCAGTATCTACTCATCTGCATTTGAACCTTTACCCTCTCCTACGGCCAGAAAAAAGCGTCTGTGTGTGTGTTGGGCCTGAAGGCAAGAGCCAGTAACCTGTATTAATCTCTGAACACTGACTGGTTCCTGGACATTCACAGCATGTGTGCAGAATTTGTGAGTGGCTTCAAGGCAAATTTGCTGCTGCAGTGGTGAAACTCCAGAAACCAAAGGCGGTAATGGTTGTGTTATTAAGTTGTCCTTAATGTTATATTGCTGCAGACCTGTTATTGATACTTGTGGGTGTTTGTGTGCCAGATTGTTAGGACTACACATGGCACAGCAACCCTACACACCTGATCTGTGAGACGCACACACATACTTTCCCCCTCACACCATCATGTGTGTAGACTCACACTCCCTAGTCCACAATCGCATTCAGACATTAACACTCACATTCATACTCACACATCTAAACTCATACACACTCACGCACACTCAGCAACTCACAAACACTTAAATGTATACTCACACTTTTGCACACATGCATCTCACTCATGCTGGCACCCACACAATGGTGCCCATTGTGGCTGTATGCGGATGTGGGCGACATGTTGAGGATGTGCCAGAGGCTGCTGTGGGGATACATGTTACCACTCATCCTGCCAGCCAATGCCCTAATGGTTAGTGTCCTGACTGTATCCCTGGAGAGAGATTCCAGAACTGCCCAACAAGCTCTGCTTCTGGGTTCTCGGGAGCAGGAGCTAAACTGTTAAATACAACGCTAGGTTTGTGTGCGGTCAATGTCTGGCTTACAGAGCCCGGCTATCTCTTCTCTGCTTAGGCATAACATGTTGTCCGATCTAGTCATTTCTCAGCCTGTTCTGTGGGAAAGTCTGTTTTCAGCCACAAGCCCTGAGAGCCAACAAATCTACCAGATCTGTTACAGTCTCCAAGGTATCCAGTAAATTAGACAGACATGACCTGCCTTTCATACAGCTTGTTGACTTGTACTTCTTGCCTGTTCTCTTGTTTATCCGCACTTAAATTGCAGTATAACCCAGTCCAGTGTTCCTCAACGAGAAGATAGATCATTCCCAGGCATCAGCCTCTGACTCTGAAAGTAATTGGCATGTTGGATGATTCTGATTTTCTGGTGGATTTAATGAGCTGCAAACATTTCAGCCACATTTCCCCCCATGTTATCCTCATTTCCTCTCCCTGTTTCTGGATGTTTTCCATCTGCTCTGAGTGCTCTGTGAGTGTTCAGAACTGCAGCATTCAACCAGCATTTTATTTATTTTCTCTGCTCTGTGTTTTTCTCTCCTGTGTGTCTTCTCGCTTTTTCTTCTCTTCTTCTGTATGTGTTTCTATCATTTCTTTCTGTCTGGGTCTTGTTCCTCTCTTGCTTTGAGTCTCTCAATTGTCTACCTTTCCCTACATGTATGTCATGCACTTTCTTCTTTCCAGACTCACTCTGCCATTGAATGCACGCTTGACGCACACTGTTGGTAAAGGTGACACATGAAGGGAATGGGTGGAAGTGAAGGTGTAGGTGAGGCAGGATGATTGATGTAGAGCTGTACCTCGCTACACTTGCTGTTTTCAAAGTAGGAGAAATTGGAGGAAAAGCTTGATGAATGATTAAGAAAAATAAATCGATTTCTTGTCAAATTTCCATGTGTAGGTGGGATACATTGAACTCTTGGTTTGGGTTGGATATTCATAAGCACTGTGATGGGTTTACATACCCGACTGTCCCCAAAATAATCGTCGCCGTTAGCACTAACTGATGAGTGTTGGTATATGGAGCTCAGTACACCAGAGGTTACTGTATTATGTACTGTGTACACCAGTGTGCTGTGTCGACCAGGAGTTTGACATGTGGACTATTTCTCTGACTGCAGGGACGACGATGACATTAACGATGTTGCCTCGATGGCCGGTGTTAATCTCAGTGAGGAGAGCGCCCGGATCCTGGTCACCAACTCCAGCTTGGTGGGAGCGTGCGTCCACTCCTGCAAGGACGAGGCCTTTCTAGCCAGTGGGCCCCTGCATAGACGCATGCTGGAAACGGGTGAGCAGCCATTGTCCTTCCAGCTCAGGCTTTCAGTAACGAGGGTAGACGAGGGCACTGGAGGAATCCACTGGAATTGCAAACTTTGGTTTTGTGGGATCAGGAGAAGAGTTTAGCGATTTTTAAAAAAAAAAAAGTTTCCAGATCCAAGGTCAGAGAATGATTTCTTTTTAAATGTTTTACAGCTAAAAGGTTTGGGATCTCAGACATTCCAGTCGACATAGTGAACACGGTCTCTCACGCAACGCAGGAACGGTTAAAAACGGTCATCGGAAAATTAACATCAATTGCACAGCACAGGATGGAAGTGCACAAGGTACTAGGGGCTGAGCCCGACATTCCCAGAGGGAAACGTCATAATCCTCTGCAGCTCTGTCTCTCACTCTCTCAATTCATTCCTCTCTCTATGTCCAACTCCTTTCCTCTTGAATTTGCTGACACAATCTGTCTCCCATCACCTTCCTAGGTCATCAAGTCCACTCATTCAAGTGTGTAACGTCAGTCACTGCACCGTCTGTCCACCATCCCTCTCCTGCGCTGCAGCCCTCGTGAAAGCTTTGTTGTCCGTGCGAAACTTGCTAGAAAAATTCAGAACTGACTTCCGAGATGATGCAGAAGTTGGCTTTTCATTTCTAACTTGTCAGGAAGACGTTGGACCAGCCAACGGCACAGTATCCTGTAGATTGAAAGCAAAGTCTCCATCGTTACAGAGGTTTTATAATGTTTATCCAGTGATTGAGTTCATTATTCATAAACTTAGACATCTCTGCACGGGTAGGAGCTTGGGCACTAGTGAGTGTGTCTGTGTGTCTGTCTGAGGGAAGGAAAATTCTTATTGAATAAGAATGGATAGCAGAACACAAGCCACATTTTCTCTTTTTCCCTGAGCTACAGGACGAGGAATGGTATGAACAAGCGACAGATGTTCGGACACAGCTGAAATTCTTTGAACAGCTGGAGCGGCTCGAAAAGCAAAGGAAGGATGATCTGGAGCGGGAGATCCTATTAAAGGCAGCCAAGGTACAGAAAAACAGTCGGTGGGAACCGTTGTCTACCTCTGGGTCTGTGTGGCTCAGCTCCTTATAACTTGTGCACTTCCACTCTGTGCTGTGCTATTCATTTTCAAGTTCCCCCAGAACTGCAGAGGTGTAATCAATAGGGATGTTTGAAGTAGTTAATAGAGATATTAGGGAATGTAATGAAAAGGCCAGAGCTTTGAGATTAACATCAGTCAAAATCCTGCTCTGAGGCTTGGAATTTCTCCTGGTCTTCACGTTAATCTTGTCTTCATTTCAGATTTCAGATAAAGTGAATTGACTGTATATTTTGTGGGCGAATGCAGCAATCAATTGCGTACAATGTGGATTGAGTGACCCCAATTATTATTAAAAACATTTCTTTGAAGGGATTATTATCCCTAGAAAAGCGATCCGCCAATCGACTAACAGAGTTCCTACTTACTGCTAGGGAAATAGAGGCATGTGGAGTAAGGAAACTTGCTCAATGTTTTGCCCTGCCCAGGAATTGAACACATGTCCTCTTGCTTGTGAGGCGAGTGCTCTAACCGCAATGCTACAGGACTCCAGTAACAGGAACAGACTTTTCATTAATTCTCAGAGTGTAAATGACTGTGTTTGTGGGTGTGTGTAACTTACTCGCTGTGACAGGGATGCAGGTCCCTTTAAAAACCCAGCTGTTAAACAGTGTTTTTTTCTTTCTTTAACTACTCAGAGCCGCTCCAGGCAAGAAGACCCTGAGCAGGCCCGGCTGAAGCAGAAAGCGAAGGAGGTAAGGGAAGCTGCACAACATTGTGGTCCATGTTTCAGCGTTTAATTTTTCACGTCCTAATGCATGTATCTCACTAATAATGATCCAACCCAGGAATGTGCTTCCCATCCCTTCCCATCTCATCCTTGACTTGTCTTTAGCTTTCCAATCTGCTCCACAAGGTTAACGTGGCAAAAGCTGGTAACTCTCAGTGCTGATGGAACAACAACAACAAAATTATATTTGTATACAGCCTTTCACGTCGGGAGGACGTCCCAAGGCCCTGGACAGTCTGTGTTTCGGACCCGAAAGGGATTCTTCCCAGATCCTTGTAGTCTGGACTCTGCAGGCTCTGGAACTCTATCCCCCAGCGCCTTCGCCTTGCCTCCTCCCTTTCCTCCTTCAAGGCTGGTCTCAAGACCTTTCTCTTTGACCGTGCCTTCAGCTCCCCTCTCAACTCTCTACCCCCTCCTCGCTCCCTCCCTTCCCTCCCCCTGACCATTTCCCCCAATGTTCGGGTCCTGACCCAACTGTACAGCGCCTTGAGACGTCCTCCCGATGTGAAAGGCGCTCTTATAAATGGAATCTTATTGTTGTTGTTGTTGTTGTTGCAGTCTATTCTCAATGTTTTGGGGAGGATAGGATCAGGAAGTTTCCACATACAAAAGCCTTTAGCTTTACGTGTTGGACATCAGAGTGCTGAGGTAATGCTGACTCTGGGCAGTTGGTGTGATGTTTGCTGGCTGAGCCGCGGGGTTTCCTATGAGCTGAATCCTGGGCAGTGGGCATTCTGCTGATTCTCATGTCAGTTTATTTAAATCTGTTTGTTTCCCTCCTTGGAATGTGACTTTTGTTTACCCAAGTAAGACTCCTTGTGTAATTTGCACACAGTGTTTGCAATCTACTTCCTCAGTGAATGTCTCGAGATGAGTCTCTGTTGAATTCCACTGCTTCAGTGATGTCCAAGGCTGAGCACTCCCAGGATGGGGAATAAAACTCCTTACCCATTGCCAGCATAGTGTGCCCTAACCTCTAACCCAGGAAGCGCACTCCACACTATGCCAAGATGGTGTTTTTCAGGCCAGTGTGCCTGCACCAGTGAAGCTGCCAGCCAGTGAGGAATTACAGATTCATAACCATCTACAGGTGGGTTGAAAACTGATTTTGCAGCAGAAGTGAATAGCCTCAAATAGAGCAGCACAGTATTTTGCTGGCCGGCCAGCCAGCCTGAACCCAGGCCCCAGAGGTGAGAGGCCTGCACAGAGCCTCTGCTCTAGTCTCAGGCTCCTCATTTATCTGTAAGCTGTGACTGGCAGCATTTCCCTTCATGACATGTGAACAGCTCAAGTTCTTCACTAATCAATGGCATGTGTTCCGGGCCCATGGTGGGGGGGGATAGTCAGTGTCAATCCTGTACGGAGGGTAACAACATCGGTATTGTGTGTGGGAGGGGGCAGTACTTACTCAAAGGAAGGGAATAAGCATGAGGATAAAGTTGTCAACCATTGATGGTGCGTTTGTTGTTCGGGGGTCATGAGAAACGTAATGTTATTTTAACGACTTCTGAGTTCTGTCCCGTGAACAGATGAATTGCAAATTGTAAATTTCTCTGTGGGGTTATTGGCCAGGCTATTGGGACAAGCTCCCTTCTCTTTTCCAATAGTATTCACGGATCTTTAACATCCACCAAAAAAACAAAAGCTCAGGACCTTAGATTGACAACTCACCCAAAGGATGGCAGTCCCGGCAATACTGCCCTCTCTGTCCTGTCTTGCCCTGACTTCACTACCAGCACAGGTCCTCCTGCTCTTCCTGTTGGTCTTTATTCTTTCAAAACAATATCTTAAATTGGAAGCATATTTCTGCTGTTGGGAAGGGGAGGGATGGACACAGCCTGTTGCTCAGTGGAGTGTCTGTGTAGGTTCTCAGTACTGGAGGTGTGAACATGTCATGTGATGGCACAAACAAGTTTGGGTCCAGGAATAGATATACGGCCTTTAGAAGCGATTGAGGGTTTAATACGGTAACAGCTGGTGCCGGGATAGTGAGAATTGGCATTTCACACGCTGGCGCTGCGCTGCTGCCTGTCCTCTGCCTCCTGGGCATGCAGTCCTTGTAAATTGAATTTGAAGGAGACCTGCTTTCACTCTAGGAACACGTCGCAGAGTTTGACACTTGGAGACGGGTGAGGCAGCTCCTGATCACACTGCTGATCATCCTGCCCAGTTACAGCTTAACAAGCAAAATGTTACTATCTCTCTCTCTCTCCCCCCTCTCTCTCTAGCCCCCCCCCCCCCACTCTCTCCCCTCCTCTCTCTTTCTCTCTCTTCCTCCCGAGCCTCAGTTTAGTGTAAGTTCACGGAAGTGAGAATGAAATCAGTGTTAGAGCAATATTTCGGGAGAGCTTTGACCTCAGACAGAGCCGGATACCTGCAGAATGTCTGTGTTGAGAACCCACAGTGTGACCGCGCTGGAGCTGTCACTGAGTGTTATTATTAGTGTAGTTATTTTATCCCGTGATTTAATGGTTACTGGCCACAAATCCATATAAATCAATACTGATTGATACCTTTCTCCTCTCTTCTACCCCCCAACCCCACCACACCCACACACAGCCACAGCACAACCCTAAGTACAAACTGGTGGGGATTACAATGCGCAATGCTGATCTCTGGTGTAACCACAGAGCCGCTCATTAAATCATTATCATTAAAGTGAAACGTCACTCTCCAAGCGCAGTTTGTTGAGAACACAAAGAGCTTTCTGGCTGTTTGTCCGTGTATCTGCTGTCGCCCTGCACCAGGTTTGTCTACATGTTTCCATTTACGTTGTCATGTTCTCTAATTAGGGATCGGCTGCATGATTCACCTTGTTAATTAAAAGGACTGGCACGCAGTGAGCCCCCTGGGCATCGCAAAACAAGCCTCTCTCTCTCACACACACATTGATGTCCTGAGAAAGGTTCAGTCTGTGAAGTCATTTCTTCTCATCTAACTTGGGATTTTTTAGATTTGAAATGAATAAATCATGGCAGTTCCCCTCTTTGACTGTGAATGTACGAGCGGCTTCACATCAGCCAGGTGTAAATGAGATTCTGATCAATTGAAGATGAGGACGAGTGTATTCTCCTTATAGAGACGGGGGTGAGGGAGCTGTGCAATTTCCCCCAGGGCAGTCACGCCAGTACCTCCTCTCAGGCTGTGCTGACACTGTGGGAGCGGCTGGTAGGAGGCGACTGTGGCTGACTAGTCCTGTAATTATTTTTTAAATAACCTCTCGTTGTCCCTTCAGCAAGAGCCTTGTCTCCGATGGCCTCTCCCCCACTTGTCTCTTCCTCTCCATTCCCCCTAGCTCCTCTTCCTCCATCCACCCCGATCCTCCGCTTCCTTCCCTGCTCATAGCTGGCACTAACTGTACAAGCTCACTCTGCCTCCAGTTCAGAGACCTCTGGTTTATTTAATGGCAATCGAGTAAGCAATAACTAGCCTTAGTTAGATATTGCCAGTACTATACAGAGGAGCTGTGCAGTCTGTCTGCTCTCTGGCACCTGTTACTACTTCAGCCGTCTCTGTACTGCGGGCAGCCACTGGCTGCTCACTCCCTGAGTCAAGCCTCCCTGCTCCAGGCGCACTGTGAGCTTCATAACTCAGTGTTGGAAGAGCTGCTGCTGTTTTCTTACCTGCCAACCATGTCCCGGAAACGATGGCAGCACAGGGTCTTTCAACTCTAAGCCATCTCCACGTTTCCTCACAGCAAATGCTGCACAGACTGAATTTCAGCTTGTGTTTTTCTGTCTCACGTGATCCTTGGTTTGGCTGCGAGCATGTCTGTATGTTTCTCTCCCTCAGCCTGTTTATATATTTGTTTGTTTCTTTCTCCATCACTTTCTCTCAGTCAGTGTGTGTGCGTGCGTGCGTGCGTGCGTGCAGAGTGGCTGACGTCCCTTGTCTGAGTTGAGAAGAGGAAGAAAAAAAGCTTTCTTAATCTTAAATGCTTCACGGTGTCAGTGTTAATTGGAAGAAATTATTCCAGCTCAGGGTGCAGGTCAGTGCCAGGCTCCACACTCCAAAGTCGCAATCTCCAGGCCAGATCTGCTGGTCCTCAGAATAACAGAGCTGTTGTGGGATCCGATGGCACTTCTGGCTCCCAGGCAGAGCCAGGGTTGGGATATTGTCACTTGCTGAAGGATGTTCCGTGGGCATCTCACTAGCAGCCAATTAACATATAGACTAAATTGTGAAGAAAGAATTGTATTATAATCAGCATCAGTTCCACAAGACACCATGCATGGAACAGAGAGATTGAGTCGTAACAGTCTGTCCGCAAACACTAGTGTTAGCTCTGTAACAGTCTGTACTCACAGCCTAGTGTTAGCTCTGTAACAGTCTGTACTCACAGCCTAGTGTTAGCAGTCCTTGTCTTGAGCTCTCAATATTTCTCATGTCTCAGTTCAGATGGTATATAAAGTGGTGATGTGGAGGCGAGGCAGATTTATCTTCAGGAGTTGGGGGCAAACTCCTCATTGATCCAGCTATGTCTCAGCCGGCGGGTTAATTGACACGGTTAGGGTGAGAATATCTCAGAGAAAAAAACTCACACTTCCACATAACAGAAAGTGCTCACAAGGCCTTGAGCTAGATTTTAGTAATAATAATAATCTTTGCATTTGATGTAGTGCTTTATCCTGTTGTCAAGATATTTCAAAGTGCTTCACATGATTTACTGTAAAGTGTAGTGACTGTGTATTGGTAGACAAACAAGGTGGTAGACATCACCTATAGAATTAAAGCTCAAATCTATCCCAGGGGGAATGTAGATGGTTTATTTTCACTGGCGGTTTTGCTGAAATTGGAGAGAGAGAACATTGTCTTCTCTGCTGCTCTGAGATTGGTGGATCACAAACAAACAAAATGTGGCCAATTTCCAGCTGAGCATCCGGGGTGTCGTGGCTGACTGGCTACCATGGTAACTGGCACATACCCAAGCTCCGAGATGGCATCATTGCTGTGAGCAACATTCAGCATCTGTTGGCAGAGGCCATGATGAAAAGCTGACCCGACCTACCAGATCCAGGTGCTCGTGTGTGCGGAGAAGAACCATCTTTCTATCAAAGAGTTCAGACTCACCAATAATTCATTGACGTTAAAGTGAAACCGTGGGTTTACCTCTCCACTTCTCATTCGCAGGAGCAGGTCACACTCCACGTCTTGAGCCAGGAAATGGCAATTTTCTCATGATCTTTGATACATTCTGCAGCTCACCTCTTAGCCCAGCCACGCTTTGTCTTTTTCTCTTCAAATTGCCATTTCCTGACTCAAGGAGTAAAGTGTGACCTACTCCTGTGCTTTGGTAACCACATACTGTGAAGTGCACTCAGCTGACTTGAAGTCTCTGTGATATTTTCCAAAGGTATCTGACCTTACCTGTCCACCTGATTTACGAAGGGAACTCAACAAGGGAGAGATGAATTGAAGATGTGACATTCCTCCCTGAGGTGAAAGCTAATGATGCACCAAAAGTGGAACCACCGGATTCTGAGAATAAACAACAGAACCTTAATACCTTGAGCCATTGGTGGTAGTTCACCAAACGTCTATCTCATCATTGAGATCTGGAAGTGTCGCCACGTCCAAGCTCTGTGAGCCTCAGCACCAACCCGCTGAGCGGCTGGAGATAAACAAGCTTGTGCCGCCATTACTGTTAAATCCAAGCAGTACTTTCTTCATACAGAGAATGTGTGATTTACAGAAACTGATCTATGGTGGTTTATCAGTTGTGGTGCTGATGGTCACAGCTCTGGCAGATCATTCTCAGGGATTCCAGTAACATTTCAATTTTCCTGAAACCACAACATGAGCTTTGTGTCTGTCCAAGTTTTTTTTAAAAAAAGTATTCAGCACGAGCATCTGTTCTCTTTTTTGCCGCCCATCTGCTTGTTCCCTGTTCCATCAGCAGTGGTCTCACCTCACGTATAGACAGTAATGAGGCCGAGGCGAGCGGCAGACCTGAGTGTGAGCATTGCCACATCCTGATGTCTACACTTGTATTTACTGTTGCCTTAGAGCTTTAGAATTACAATATAGCTGAAATGTCTTTTATACTCTTTGGCCTGACTACAAATAGGGATCAATCGAATTTTAAATGACTGCTCAAAGGCTTGCTGCTCTATCTGACCTTTGTAAATGATTAGAGTGTTAACCACCCTCCATGTAGCTTCCAAAGGGCACGTGGGAAGGTCCAGGCTAAACTTTGCCATTTACATTCAATCAGAGCTGTGAGAAGGGAGGCCAGTGAAGAGGCAAAGCTCCCTGAACGTTCTCATCTCTCATCAGCAGCAAAGTCAGCAGTTTAGCAAATGGTTTGCTTCCTTTCTCAATGCAGTGGGACCCGACCCAAGGCTTTCCTTTCAGCCATCTCCTACCTGTTTTTCTCCCACTCACACATTAGTTGGTGGGGAGGTAAGCAGGGTCGTCCTGGAGCTGAACTGACTCCAAGGTGATATGTTTGGCAACAGAAAGTCAGCTACTGAGCCAAGTACTCCAGAGCACTGCTGATGATAGCAATTTAGTTACTACCTGAGCCAGGCTGACATCTGTGCAAGAAAAAAACGGAAGGACATGCGCAGAAGGTCTGGGTTAGACTCTCGATGCCTCTGCTCTGAACTTGCTACATACAAATCCCGAGACTAACCTTGTTCTGTGCTGAATTAGCTGATCACGGCCAGGGCAGCAGCTACAGGAGAAATCTGCCTGGACTGTCCCTTCTTATGGTTACCCAGTGACCTATGTGAGTGAAGAAGCCGAGGATAAGGACTGGCTACAGTAGGAAAGTCTTAATCATTCTTTATTACTTCTTAGTTTGCTTTTTTCGATGGTATTCACAAAACTCTCCATCTTTTAACAAACTTTTTTATTTAAAAGAGTTTCCAGTTTGATTGAAAGAATTGAAAGGGTGTCAGCTCTGCACCTGGCCTCCAAGCTCCTCACAAGCTTCACGGTTGGCAGCTTTGGGTATCGGCCACATTAGAGAGTGCCCCAGGCAGGGTGTGCGCTCCAGGTGGCAGACAAATGGCAGTAATACAATGTGCTGCTCTCTGGCCTGGAGTCAGCCCTCGGGCATCTTCACCCAAGCGACTCTGAGATCTACCCATCTGCTTGACGTGTCTACATCTATTAGGCAGTTGACATTTATGCATTAGCTCGTGGGCAGCATTGGCGTAAGGGAATGGACCTCAGGACGATAAGCAGTCCGCTTTCAGCTGGGGCTCCAAGATTGTTGGGGAGGGAAAGGCAGGGTCTAATGTGGAGCCTTTACAGATCAGTTCACAATAGAAGAATCTCAGCTGTGCTGGGAAGAAAGCCTGTGCCGGTGAGGGAGCTTCCTTGAGATGACAGAGCGGTCAAATCCTTGTCACATTGTACTTTGCAAACCCAGGATCCCCGCACCATTACCCCTTTCTTACTAATCACTAAATCCTAGCTGACAGGATGTGTCCATCAGCACTGGTGATGTACAGAGCCACAGACAGACTTCCCTACTCTGCATTGTCCGCTCAGGGGGAAAGATTTCTCTCGACAGGTGGAGTTTTCACTGTCACTAGGACCTGCTCGTTTGGAGAAAACAAATTCAGATCAGTCAGAATCCTCAGTTGTTGTAGGCAAATGTTGAAGCCAATTTACACATATTAATGTTTCACAAACAGCAATGAAGTAAGTGCCCAATTTTACCTTGGGGATTGTCGACCAGAACACTCTTTTCGATCAAATCTTTCATTTCTCCATACTGCCTTTTCCTTCCCAAGTATTTAACTTTGGGTGACTGTTAAACATCACAATTCATATTGTGTTACCCATGTCCTTGTGTGGAGAAAGGTTTTCTGATCTGATTTCGAATCAACTCAGTTCTGATTTTAAGATGACATCCCTCTGTCCCCAGTGGTAGTGTGGCACAGCCCCTGTAACCAGTGGTGGGGGTGTAAGAAAGCAAAGCATCAGTGATTGTGGATCTTGTGTTGTATTTGGTATATTGATGGATATGTAAAGAGCAGCTTATAGGAAACGACCCAAAAGGTCATGTGGCAAGTTCTGATGGAGTCCCCTGGAGCTGTGTACAGTACAATGAGAGGTTTAGTATTAATGCAAGGTTTCCTTAGTCAACGTTCCTTTCATTTGTCATGCAGTTTGTGAAGAATGTACCCAGTGCCTGTCACTAAATCTTCACTCAGGGCGTCACTGTGTTGAGCATTTAAGAAAGGTCAAGCAAAGCTGGCTTTTCCCCAAAGCAGCTCTTTAATGGGATATTAAGAAAATGATTGTGCTGGATGCACCAGGCATCTTCATTCTGTTACAGGAGTGTCTGCAGGCGAAAAGACCGGTGGGGGGGTGGGGGCTTACAGGGGAGGTGTCGGAACTTGTAAGTGCTGTGAATCTGTTGAATGAAAAAGGAAGTGGGGGGGTTGGAGTGGCGGTTTATCCTGACAGTCCCTAAAGTTTCCTTGATAATCTTGGGAAGCCAGGGATGGTGGAAAGCCAGTGTTAGAGCTAGAGGTCCTGTAATGGTGTGTGATGGACTAGCCAAATCTCAGGCATTTAATTGTCTGTTGAAATGCTTCTGGAAGAATGTGCTTTAGTGATCAGATACGGAGAGTAATGGAGCTGGCAATACTACACTGGATGTGGAAAATAAATATTGATCTGTCTGCCCTCTGTGAGTACCCATCAGTGTCTGTCTGAGGGGTTGATTGGCTTTAGATGTTTATTCTTGTTCTGATCTTCAAATCCTTCCATGGTATTACCACACTCTACCTCTGTCAACTCCACACCTGTGTTCCAGTATATACCCTCTGCTCTTCCAACTCAACTCTTTTTCACTTCCCACCCTCAGGGCTGAGATCTCGCCACACTCTGCCCTCTGGAACTCTCTGTACTGATACACGCTGTTCTCCCTCCCGGTAGATGCAGCAACAGGAGCTGGCACAGATGAGGCAACGAGATGCCAACGTGACTGCACTCGCTGCCATTGGGCCACGCAAGAAACGTAAGCTGGACTTCCCTGGCCAGGCGGGTGCTGGGGTGACCACAGAGAGTGAGGTGAGTGGTCGTGTTTAGTCATTCACTCTCGCTATGTCCTGGGTGTGCTCGGGCCGGGGGTGGTTGGAGGATGTATTAAATATTCAGTTTTCTTGTTTTAATTGATGCCATACGCGTTGTCTTGTGAAATCTAAATACGGAGACAGCTAGTGGCAGATCACAGGAACCTTTTATTGATGTGAATGAATTCCTTGTGTTAATGGGTTTATGCTGCTGCAAAGCCTTGGATTATTTTTACTGTGTGAGGAGTAGTTAGTTGGGTGCTTGTCACACAGCCTCTTTTGAGGTGACTGCAGCATTTTCACTAAGTTTTTTAGTAGAAAATGGAAAGTTAATCAGTAATTGTAGAAGACAAGTTGAAATGAGAGCCCCTCATCTTCCCCTTCCCCACACCGCCCCCGAAACTACATTGGTATAACTAATATCCTGAATTGTTGAGCACCTGTGTGTGTGTGTGTGTGTAAACACTGGTTGTGTGTGTGTGTGAGGACTGTTGAACACACATGTGTAAGTAAACACTGATTGGGGGTGTGAGTGTGTATGCGTAAACACTGGTTGGTTGTGTGTGTGTGAGGGCTGTTGAACATGTGTGTGAGTGTGTAAACATTGGTTGGGGGCCTGCTTGATGTTCCTGACACTGAGCTATCTATGGAGGACAGTCTAAGAATGAGCTGCCCGCAACATGACCAGCCAGACACCAGAACATTACTCATCCTGTTCCTTTGAGAACTGTTGGAGGCTTAGAAGCGAAACATCACTAGATGGGCTTTGAACCAATTCTCAGCCACTTTGGTGACAGAATGCTTGTATCCAGAAAACAATCTTTGGCTATTTCTGAGGTGCCATTGTTGGATTGAAAAGTTTATTCCTGTCATTCCCAGTGGCTCGGGGCGGAATCCCCTGTTCGTCATACAGTTGAAAGGGTTCAGGTGTGATGAGGTGCTGGTTGGAGCCGAGAGCTCTCCAGTCTGTGTGATACAGAGGTGAGTGATTCCCTGGAGGAGACTCTCTACGTCCCAGGGACTTTGCTGGTCGCTGGGCACTGGGGACATTGTCAGAGCTCCATAGAAAGTGTAAGAAAGCTCCATCATGTGGCATCAAATGGGTACTGCAGCACTTCAGGTCACTCCACTGGTCCTGCAGTTTTTTCACACTTATTTATACACTCACACCCATGACCATGTGGGCTCATGTACATACACACACGTGAGACACTCACACACTCTCACAACCCTGACATTGTGCATAAAGCTCACATAAGTCGTATCTATTATTATTATAAATCATGTTGGTCGGGACCATAATATTTAGTGTGACTTACATCAAGTCCGAGTTACAGGCAAACTTGTATAAGTTGTATAAAATCTGATTTAATCAATCCACACTGCGCATGTGTAATTCAATGTAGTTGGTAAGTGCACATGAGGTGATGGGTCAAGATTACATTTCCCGCAATTCAGTGCAGCCAGTAAATGAGGAGCAATGGAGGATAGGGGAGCAGCGTTATGAGTTAGGAGATGACTCCTTTTATAAATACGAGTAGTTCAAAGAAATTAAGTGATTTTCATAGGAAAGTCAATGGGACTCAGGTACATGTATGACTTAGGTGATTTGTAAGATTTATGCAAGCTTTACTGTGCACTGAAACCTCGATCACCAGCCTGAGATGCATTCTCCATTCCTAGTTATATTTGGGCAATTTTAAAAGTGGAGCTTATCATTTAAATGTGTTTCTTTACTGACTGATGCCAGCTATGTGTACTGCCAATGTATATACTGCGTGTAAAGTGATGTAAGGTTGGTTTGAGATGAAGGAGTCATGTTGCGTGTTGAGAGCTGTGATTGCACTGAGACCTATGGAGGTGATGCCGATGCGATGTATTCTGCTTTCAGAATCAAAATGGAGACCTCGCACTCACTGCAAGAGGAATGTAATTTTAACCTATTTTCACTTCATTTTCACCTCGCGTTTTCTTGGTTTCACATGGATTGTGTGCCTCTGGCTGTCGTCTGGCTTTCTCAAGAGCAAAATGAATGTGACTTTTTATCCAGAAAGAGAGCGGGGGAGGGGGAGGGTCACAGGATATGTCCAAGCCCTGTGGCTGTGGCTGCGCTCGCTCTCGCTGGCTTTCAGCTAAACTGAAGTTTTCATCTCCTCAGCAATGAGCCCCGGGCAGAGGCCGGGAGCGGGCACTGGCAGTTTGATGAGGACTCTCAACGCTGATTCATTCCCACTGACAGTAAATCTCTGCCTTTGCAAATGAGTCTGAGACAAAGGCGTCTCTCAGATCCGTACCAAGTTGAAATTAAATGGATAATGACCTTTGCCTGGCATCTGGCCGTGGGGATGACCTCTCTCAGACATAGAGTCAGTGATTGCTACCTCTTGTAGATCAGATATGGCCTCAGCATGGGCTGATTTGCAAGGGTGAATGCACGGCACATGGAGGACTGTGACCTGGAGTCGCTTCAGGGGATGAAACTGATAGCAATCCGAGCCCATCAAGTCTCTCTGACTTGATCTCAGCTCCAGAGGCAGACAAAGGCCCTGAGAGCTCCCGCAGGAAGATTAGTTGACACAGCGCCGATGGGACGTTTTAACTGGGGCGAGGGAAGGGATGAGATCAGTGAGCTCCTCTGTATTTAAAGTCCTGGGTGTGAGCTGACGGCTGGTTTTAATAAAGAGGGCGCAGTGCAGTTGTTCTGTGGTGAAGGAGAGAGCTGGTCCCTGCACAGACTAGGGGAAGATCTTGACGCAGTCTTAAAACATTCTCTTGGGGGGAAATCTGATTTTCTCTGACACCTGCATGCTCTCTGTGGAAATCTGTTAACGTTACTCTTCCAAAGGTGAATTTATTGGTTAGTTAAAGACATTGTGGCATCACAGCCCATGTCAGCTGTTGAACTCACATTCCAGGCTGACGTGTTCCAGTTTTGGGGGTGGTAGGGGGTGTACTCTATCATTTGGATGAGACGTTAACTTGAGGTCCCATCTACCCATATGAGTGGATATTAGAGATCCGGTGACACCATTGGGAGTATTTCTCCAGGAGTTCTGGTCAACAATCATCCACATAAATTGCTCACAACTTAATCAGATCTTGTTGGTGTAAGTGGCTGCTGTTTACCACAGAAACAGTCACTACACTTGAAGGTGATTATTCTTGAAGTATTTTGACAATAGTGTAACAATATCAGGCTAGGTAACTGCAGGTCCTTTAGTTTCTAATTTCTGTCTTTCTGTCACCTGTCACATAAGAACCTCAGTAGCCAGCAAGGAGAGAATTTGATCCTGAAATCTGGGGTGCAGGGCTGTGTGTTAACCCACTGCAGAAGCCAGTTCCTTTCTATCACCCAGGTGCACCTAGAGACAGGATCAGTCTCTCCCAGGCCATGTATAACATGGATTAGGTACAGAGCAGAGGTTCTGTGTCACTCTGGTACAGCGCCAAGCCAGACTGCTGGCTACACTGATTCTGTGTGGATAACAATGGCTGAAAACTGTGCTTTGAACATTCAATGCTTTGGAAGGTTATTGTTGGGATTAGCTGAGCAGTGTCAGGAGTGGAGAACTTGCACTTACACAGTGCCTTTCTGGTACAACAAATGTCCATAAGCTCCTTGAGTCGATTGCAAGTCTTGGTGGAGGGGTATGCGGATTTATGTTGTTGCTTTGTGGCGGGCGTTAAGAGTTGGCTAGTCAGTCACAAACACAGTTACAATGGGGGACAGACTATCTACACCCTCAACCCTTCCCCCGCAGCTGTAAAATCATGTCTTCTATTTTAAAGGATCTCTATATTTTATATTAAATTTTCTGAACTAATAGGAAGGTATCAGTGACTGAGAATCTGTTCCAGCTGCTCCCCCCACCTCACAGCATACCTTGTCTGGATCAGGAACACTCAGAGGGAAAACTGATGCCCTTTTCCTGCAGCTAAACTGAACTGTAGTCACGTGGCAAACAATCCGAGGCTCAAATGAAAAGGGGAGCCATTAAAAAAACCTGCCCGGGGCTGTGGACTGCGCCCAATATCACTGGAGCTGCAGATGTGGAGGCTGACTCTCAGGCAAGATGACTGCAGCATGTAGCTACAATTAAAATCAGCTCCTTCACCAAAAGAAAGAAAAGGAGGGGGGGAGAGAAAGAAACATCAAAGAAAGATTGAAATGTGTAGTTAGTAATAAGAATTGGACTCCTCTTGAACCGAGCCCTGGAGCGCTACATGGCCTCGTTCTTAATGAGAATTCCTGACCTCTTGGTTTGTAAGTTAAACTCGTAATCTCAGCTAATGAAGTGAACGAAACAACCCATTCCTGATTTTTTTTGTTGCCCACTTCCCATTTTCCTTGTTTGCCCCACACGCTGCTGCTTGCTGCCTGGGACACTCAGCCAGACAGACACACAGCAAAGCCGTGATTATTGAAGAGCAAAACGCCATGAGCTCTCATCAGCAATGGCTCCTCTTTCAATACAGCTTCTAACAGTCCTGCCACAGCACAGAGTCCTTGTAACAGAAGGGACAGACTTTGTCTTACCTCAGTTTCAACCCCTAATTTTCAGGCTGCTAATTTCTAATCATGTGATTGTACATTGGTCATGTTAAAAAGGTCCCCCACCCCACAACCTGCTGATATGGCCCTCCCCCACTGCCGTATCCTGAATGTGCAGTTCAATCTTAGTTATTTAAAGGAAGTATATCAGGTTTATCAGATTTAAATCCCTGGAGTCACACAGTGAAGTGTGAGAGATGAGTTGGCCCCACTCTGCTGCCTCGTTCCCCTTCACATCATGGTGTGTGGGGACACTGGGGGACCTGCAGTCACACCCAGAGCCAGGCTTCCTGTGACACCCAGAGCTTCCTGTGACACCCAGAGCCAGAACTTTCTGTGATACCCAAGGCCAGAGCTTCCTGTGACACCCAGAGCTTCCTGTGACGCCCAGGGCCAGAGCTTCCTGTGACACCCAGAGCTTCCTGTGACACCCAGAGCTTCCTGTGACACCCAGGGCCAGAGCTTCCTGTGACACCCAGAGCTTCCTGTGACACCCAGGGCCAGAGCTTCCTGTGACACCCAGAGCTTCCTGTGACACCCAGGGCCAGAGCTTCCTGTGACACCCAGAGCTTCCTGTGACACCCAGAGCTTCCTGTGACACCCAGGGCCAGAGCTTCCTGTGACATCCAGAGCTTCCTGTGACACCCAGAGCTTCCTGTGACACCCAGGGCCAGAGCTTCCTGTGACATCCAGAGCTTCCTGTGACACCCAGGGCCAGAGCTTCCTGTGACACCCAGAGCTTCCTGTGACGCCCAGGGACAGAGCTTCCTGTGACACCCAGAGCTTCCTGTGACACCCAGGGCCAGAGCTTCCTGTGACATCCAGAGCTTCCTGTGACACCCAGAGCTTCCTGTGACATCCAGAGCTTCCTGTGACACCCAGAGCTTCCTGTGACACCCAGGGCCAGAGCTTCCTGTGACACCCAGAGCTTCCTGTGACAGCCAGGGTCAGAGCTTCCTGGTAGGAGCTCTACGTGCTGTTATCCTGTGGCTTGTGAGCCTCGGGTAACTCCCAGTGGAGGGCAGGGCCAGAGGACATGTCAGTTCTCGTGAATGTACCCTGTTTAGTCTAGCTTACAGTGATGATCAGCAGGAGAGGTCAGACACCCTTTCCCCGCCCACTGCGCGGACCCCCAGATTTGCTGTGTTGCGGGAGAGCTGACAGGAGAAGATAACTGGGTGTAGTGCTAGCTGTGTGACTGTGTCTGCCTGGCTGGTTGGTTGATTGCAGCTCTGAAGAAGCAGTGTTAAAAAAACACACATTGGTCACTCAGTATTTTCCACTGGTTTTCCCTCTGCTCCTATCAGGGAATCAGTCTCCTCTCTTCCCTCTGCTGGAGGAGATTCCACTATTGGCCCGACCTTACCTTTAATTACCCTCCTACAACTGCCCTCCACCCCTCATGATCCCAACCCCCAGCTAATACAAATCCCTACCTGTCCAGCACCTTGGGACATCCTCCCGACGTGTAAATATCACTTGTTGTTGTGGTTGGCTGCGTCGCCAAGGATTTGGCTGTGCGTATGTGTCAGCAGTAAGACATTAACACGACTGACGACTTTGGCTGTCCAGGCGTCCAGAGTTTCCAGAGAGATGCACAATGTCCCTTTAAGACAGGAGAGGCACAGAGTATCGTGGAACAGTTTTTATACACACAAAAAAACCCTTGGCAGAACGTATTGCCTATCTTATTAAAATTGATCAAATGAAAAATGCCATGAATATAAAAAAAATTAAATTGAGTAAAAAAAGAAGTACGGCTGGGATTTAATATTTCATAATTGCCAAGGGACATCCTCGAGATCAATAGATTTTTTTTTCTCGAGACATGCGTCAAAAATAGAGAGAGAGAACGCGAGAGGCGAGGTTTAGTCTTTCAGGGAACACTGGTCCATTTAATTGTTGTGTCTGATGAATGTGAAGGATTGGGAACCTGCCCCACTGTGTGTGCTGGCGGCCTGGCCTCAGGCCGGTCCTGACACTTATAATTGGTTGCTGTTTGAGGTACTGCTGTCCGCCTGGCCAATAAAGCGCTGAGTCTGATGGATCTCTCCCCGTTATCAGCGCTTTCTTTTGTGAAATTTCTTCTCTTAATAGCTCATAGGCTCGTAGTCTGCATCTTTCAACCCCCTCCTAGTTAAAAAAAAGCATCCTTTCTCTCTCTCTCTCTCCCTCTCTTTCCTCCCACACTCTCTCACTCAGCTTTGCCCTCACACTCTCTCTTGCTTCTCCTCTCTCCCCCTTTTCTCCCTATTTCCTCTCTTCCCTCCCCCTCCTCCCTTTCTTCCTTCTTCCAGTGGAGTGAAGTTAATCAGCAGGAGGTGCTTGGGAGTAGCACAGCATTCTGCGGGGATGGGGGGTTGCTTTGACTTCCAGCTAGGGTGGTGGTGGGGAGGTGGTCTCTGGCTAGTCTGGAGCAGGAGTCCTGGCTGATATCCTCATCCTTACCCTGGGGACATTGAGGCCAGTCACTCACACTCTCACCCCTGCCTCTAGGTCAGAGGGTTGCGTGTTCACGGCTCTTATTGGGACGTCAAAAAGTCTACAAAAAAAGGCACAATACTTGCCAGGAATTACTGTGAAGTATTTAGAGACATTTTGAAGTCGGAAGATGCTACAAAGATTTAAGCTCTTTCTTCCTGTATTTGTGTTGCAGTCACTCCCAGTTTCAGGGAGATTTTGATCAGCTCTGCTTGTCCCGGCCAATGTGTGGCGTTCATCATCCCTGGCGCAGATTAGCTGCTGCGTTTTCCCAAACTACCCTTCAAGGTGACTCATTGTCTGAATCGCTGTGAGACATTACCCAGTGATGGGACATTCTATCAAATGGGGTGATTTTATTTAAACTTCGCATTGTAAAATCTCACTGCTGCCTCGGAAGAGGTGTTAAACCTGGCTCACCATCTGTGCTTGTTCAGGTGGGCATTAGAGATCCCACGGCGCTATTGGAAAAGAAGGGAGTTTCCTGACCGACAATCCCCCAGATAAAAAATTGGTCATTCACTTCCTGACTGTTTGTGGGGTGATGCTGGGTGCAAATTAGCTGCTGCGGTTGCCTACAAATACACAGTCACTACACTTCACAGTAAATAATTCTGTGAAGTGTTTAAGAGACCTTTCAACGTCTTTATCAAATTGAAGAACTGTCTGAATGAGATGCTCTAGTAACGATGACTATGTTCAGCCAAGGGGCGGGGACCTGGCCAGGGAGTCACTGTCTGCATGTCTCAGTGAAGCCAGCAGAGAGCATGCAGCATTCATAAATAACAATCCTGCCCTTTGATACAGCGCCTTTCATGTCAGGAGGGAGTCTCGGAGCACTTCACAGGATTGATTCACTGTAAAGTGTAGTGACTAGAGTAGGGATGGTAGCTGAGTATTGGGAACATATGCCAGCATGAACAGCCTCGGGTAACATCAAGAGGAAGTCCCTGTGCAGGCACCACCTCCACCTGCCATCACCTATTGCCTGAGAACCCGCCCTGGAAGTTCTGTCCCTCCCTCCCTCACACACCCAGGACAGCCTCTCACTGTCTGCCTGTCGTCTGCCTGTCTGACTGCCCACAATATCTCTGTTCCCAACAGTTAATGAGGTTATATGGTTTGCTCTTCCCATTTTTTCTTTTATTCTCTCCCCCCACCCCCCCGCTACCGTCCTCTCTGAACCAGCCTGATTGTGGAGTCCTGTAGCTCAGTGGTTAGACCTCTTGCCTCATAAGCGAGACACCTGGGTTCTATTTCTGGCTGTGCAAAATATTGGGCAAGTTTCCTTACTCTGTTTACCTAGCAGTAAGTAGGAACCCGGTTGTTAGTCGATTGGTGGATAGCTTTTCTGGAGATAATAATCCCTCCCAAAAAATAATAATAATTTGGTCACTCAATTTGGTCACAACTGTTTGTGGGACACTGCTGTTCGCAATTGGCTGCCGCGTTTCGCCTACAAATGTACAGTCAATTCACTTTACAGTCTATTCTGTGAAGTGCTTTGAGACGTCTAGAAGACGTGAAAAGTGCTATATCAAATGTAAGGATTATTTTATTATAACCCACCCTCTCCCAGTCTGGCACTCACAGCTGATGGTATTCTCAGCATATGCTTCTTACTGCCGCTGTTCCAGTCTGTGATCTTTAGAGTGCTTAAGACGTGGTCAGACTAGCGCGAGGCGTGTTGTATTGATTAGTACCTGCATGGCTCTTAGAGAAAGCTTTGATATTATCACGTTTTATTTCTGACGCCCCCCATTGTCTGGGAATTATTCCATACAGCGTAAGGAAACAGGTCATTCGGCCCATCTAGCCCCCATGTGTGGTATTGGGGGAGAGGGAAAGGCGCTGTCAAGGATTGGGGGTAAAATTATAAGAGGTGGAATGAACTGTCCAGAATAGAAAATCTGATCTCAGCCCCAAATCCAGGGGAACTCGGAACCTGCCGGTAAGCACTAAAGGCTTCCCTCGTCACAGGGCCACCAACAGAACATGGCGAGGCCATCCAAACCAGGGGAGTAACTCGCAAGATATTAGCAGCTCGTCCCTGGGAGGGTTTGTGGGGCCACAGCACGTTCTGGAGGAAGTGGGGGCTCTGTTCTGATTAATAACCCCCCCCCCCACCCCATTGTTACAGTTTTATGTCATGTGTCCATCTCCACCCACCCCCTTGCAACCCTGTCCCCTCTGAGCTCACATTCTTTATGTTGTCTGTGTTGAGGTTTGAGAATTTCGGCTTGTCTGGGGAGAGGGTTCATGTTGTGGGGAATTCTGTTTGCACTAAAGCCGGATGGTGGAACAATGCTGATGTTGTGACTAATTTAGTAACTACAATAAAAAGCTGCACTGAGCAGATTGCCCTGATTTTGTTTAAAACCTGTGCAGCCCTGGTGCTGCTGTGTAGCTGTGCAAACCTTATTTTAGTCAAGGAGAAAGAGGAGGAAAAAAACACCTTATTACTTCGAACTGCTGCGAGCCATTTCAGTCTCTAAAGGTTTTGGGTTGCCTGGGGCCATGTGTCTGCAGTGTTTCGGGAAATAACTTGCCTTCGCACGAACGCTGCTGTGTTGTGTAGCGCTGTTTGCCCCCCAGCATCCCCGCTCGCTCCATCTCCCTTAACCCTTTGCTTCCTCACCCACCTCGCCTCCTCTCAGACAGGAACAGCACTGGTCCAGCGCTGAGCAGACAGAAAGTGGCCAATTTAAAACAAAATCTAAATGTAAAGCGTTCCCAGAGGTCCACTGAGTAATCACAGCACACTCAGGCCTTTCCCTGCCTGGCCATTGAAATGATCATCAAGAAATGATCTGTTACTTGAGGGGCGGAGGGTGTATGTGTGTCTTTGTGCATGTGAATGAATGTGTGTACGTTTGTGTGTTTGTGAGTGTGTGTGTATTTGTGTCTGAATAGATGTAGATAAAATGTTATTTCCTGTGCAGAGCAGCGTTTCTAGCTTCTCAGACCTCAGTCAAATCTGAAAATCTGAGCTCTTCCAACACAAACAGACTCAAACTGATGGTGATACAGAGTTATGCCCACCTTCCCTCCCACCTTGCTCATCCTGCACGCTTTGTGTGTACACTCTGGGGTTAGGGCTGTGTGTGTACTCAGTGGGGATAGGGTTGTGTGGTTAGGGCTGTGTGTACAGGCCTGGGGTTAGGGTGCAGTGAGAGTCTGTGCCTGGGGTTAGGGTGCAGTGAGCTAGCTGCCTGTGAGTGAGTGAGCTCAGACTGTTTGGGGCCGGTGGAGTGTGTGAGATTTCATTTTGGGCNAAAAATTAAATTCTTTCACAAACTACCGCCTGCCGCGCCCAGCCTGGCAGCTGATCAAACGGTGGAAACACCATCTGCCCCTGAGCCTGAGCCAAGCCCGTTCCTCCCTCCCGGCCCAGGCTGCCCGAGGGGGAATCCACAACCAGATACTCTTTGAGAAACAGCTCTGAGAACAGTCATGTGTGTGCCTGTGTGAGAGAGAGAGGACGTGTAGGTGAGAACATTGACGTGTGTGAGGATTTGTGTGTGAGAGGATGTGAGTGTAAGTGAATGCACAGGTGAGCATATTTTATAAGAAAAGCTTCAAACAATAGGAAAAGGGCAGTGGGAGTTAGTTGGGAATTGGGAGAAGCTGGAGTGAGTAACGTGTGGGAGCGCTGGCACACTCCCTTAGGCCAGTTTTTGTTTTCTTTTTCTCTCTCTGTTCAGCTCACTAATTTGTTACTATGGCTACAGACAATATTGGCCTTTGTTTGGCTTGGATACAGAAAGGTGCCCTCCCTCTTACACACACACCAGTAGCTGAGCTTTGGAGGGTCAGGACCGCCCTCTCCCGCCCCCAGTTTTGTCGTCTATTCTTTCTCGCTTTCCTGAAGTCCCATCTTGCTCCGTGGCCTTGTCTTGTCTGCCTGGTGACGTTTGCAGATACAGGGTTTATTGTGAGACACTGTAGCCGGAGGTCCAGCTCACAGTCAGGACTGATGCCCCAGTGCAGTCCTGGGGTGGGTAGGGGGTGCGCTGGATTGTACCAGGTACTGTCCTCGGGGTGAAGCGTTAAACTGAGTCACATTGTTCAAGTGGGCGTTAATGATCCCACGGCGCTACTGAACAAGGGAAGTTTCTCTCTCTCTCCCAGTGAAGCTGGCTGACAATCCCTCAGATAATGAAAATTGCTCGTTCACTTCAAGCCTGGGGGTGGGGTCTTGTAGCCAAACTGTCTGCTTCTCGAGTTCAGTATTGTTGTGGTAAACATGGTTCTTTACATGTGGGGGGATTTGCCAGCTCACAGGGCAGGACAGCCCCCTCTGACATGCTCCCCGTGTGAAGGGTTCTATGTCAATGTAAGTTGTTGTTATCATAAAATGCAGGAGCTTGATTCTCCGGTTGACCACAGCTGGAGCGGAGCCGTCACAAAGCACTGTCCTGGGCCGGGCTGACAAACTGCTGCCGTCAATCTGAGCTCCCAGAGAGCGCGCGGGACTTTGGCGAGCTGTCGGGTTGGGCTCCACAATAGCAGGCGGTGGAGGTGTGAGAAATACCCAACACGTGCTGTGAAAGGACAATGGACGACTTGAGTAGTTTTGAGGACTAACCCAGCTTTGCTGTAAGTACTGATTGTGTGTGTCTGATCCCCACAGAACGCTGCCTCCACACCAGGGCTTCAGGCTGGACCCGGGGCCTCGGCTGGCCGTCAGTACACCCGCCAGCGAGTTACACGCGTGAACCTCAGGGACTTAATCTTCTACATGGAACAGGAGCCAGAGACGTCCCACTCGCTCACACTGTACCGAGCTCTGCTGAAATGAGGGGCAGGAGAGCTACCTGCACCCCCACCTCCAGCCTGTGCCTTTTTAATCTTTATTCATTTAGTTACAAAACATGTTTACTCTCATCATACCTCATCTTTTATAACTTTAGATACCTCCAACTGATCGTCCACACCCAGTGTTTAATCATCATTTGTGTCAGATCTCACGTTTGTGAGAGGGGGGTTGTGGGGGGGCTGCCCCCTACCCTCACATGCCCCCAATATTCCTGTCGGAGTCTTGATGTTGATGTAAGTTTGCGGAGCAGCCCGTGCTCAGGACAAGGGAACGAACGACTGTAATTTGTTCTTTATTGTATTTGTATCTTTATTTAACGTTTTCTTTTATACGCTGACTGTCCAGTGTAACGTTCAGGGAGCTTTGCCGGGCGGTCCCATTGTCTTCCTGAGGTCGCTGGCTCTCACAGTCTCACCAGTGAGTATTTGGGGGGAGGAGAGGGATGGGGATGTAGAAGAACACCTTTAATTTGGAAGGTGGGTGGGGGAGGAAGACTAGCCCTCTGAGCTCCCCAGAGCTGTACTTTGCCATGAGAAAACAGCACCCTTTATTGCTGAGTGTGAAGTGGGCCTGACTATGTGAGGGACCTGGAAGCAGGTCAGACGCGTACTCACTGGCTCTCACCCCACGGGCTGGGCTGGGTCTCAGATTGACTCCTGGCTCCAGGTCTGAGCTGGGGGGGGGTGGGGGGGAGGGCAGGAGTCACAGGGGAGGGGAGAGTTGGGGGAGGGGCTGGGACAGAAACAAAGCACAAATGATTTCTCAATCAATTTTTAAAAAAGTTTTAATTTTTTATGGTTCTTAAAGAACGAGCAAAAGTATATTTGCACTTGATCTGCTGCCAAACTCTTATTTAAGACGGTGTTTTATGTGAACAGGCGAGCGAGTGATCATGTAGGAAAGAAAGGAGATGGTTTTTAAGTGTCTCGCTAATGTGTACATAGTGTTTACAAAGCCCGCTGGTTATTAGAATGACCTTATTTTTGGTAACGAAACTCTGTACATACGGTCCAGCTGGGACTGCAGCACCGCGACTACAGAAACTCGCGACTTTGTACTTATTTTGTAAAGAAGTAAAAGCGTCTGTTTTATTAAACTTTCCCGCGATCTCCGCCGTCTGCTTCCATCAGTATGTTGGAGCGGGAGGGGGGGGGGGCGGTGTTGGGAAGGGTTGAGGCTCAACATGGTTTCTCTCCCCCTACCCTCCCGGAATTACTAGAGTGATGTCAATGTAGCCCTGAGAGAGGCCATAACCCCAACCCAGCCAACATGGAGCAGACAGAGCGCGAGTGTAAATAGGCTGGGGTTTGGTTAGTGCACAGTGAGACTGACTGGCTGGTTAGCACATGGTGAGCACACGTTAGCACACAATTACTGTGCAGCTGTGTGTGTGTGCGGGAGAGCACAGCTGTAACACAAACACCTGGGAGATTGCAGGTAAACATTTTATTTTTAATTTTTTTCATTTTAAAAAAGTGACTTAACTTTCTCTTCAGTGTTTATTAATCATATGAGAGTCGGTCGCTCAGTGCAGCTGTGGCCACAACGGCTCCGGTGATGGGGACCTGGTGTTTCTTGGTCACCTCTGGCTGTGGCTGAGTGGAGGTTGTGGAGAGAGGAGGGAGTCGTACACTCTGTTATTACAAGGAGCTGTGAGCAGCCCCTCCCTGACACTGATGGGGTCAGGCCTTCACCACTGCAATGGGTTTGACGCCCACAGTGAACAGAGGGGTGGCTGATCAGAAGCCAAAGTGAAGTTAGCCCAGGCTGGTCCTGCACAATATTCCCCCGGCCAGCCTGACCCTCCCCCCCACCCGTCCATCACGACCCAAGAGGTGGGGGCGACTGACCCCCGGGAGGTGGGGAGGTTCACGTTCATTCCTGGCTGAAAGTCATCCTGCTATTTACAGTTTAAATTAAAATGACTTGAATCTTCAAACTTCAACATTTTCACTTTAGGCTTTTAAAAAAATGTAAAACGTTTTCTAAATCTGTTTCGTCCAAATTCAGCGAGTTGTGCTGGGGGGGTGGTGGGGGGAGGGAGTGCGGGGGTGTGGGGGAGGAGGGGAGGGGGCTGGACACAGCCACACCGCACCTTAAGAGCCACTGTTTCCAAAGTAGACCAGCATCTCCACAAGTCCCTCTCTGGCAGTTCCTCTCTGGCTGGCTCAGGTCCCGCTGGTGTCCATTCCCCGTGGGGCAAGTCATGGCGTCAGGCCTGAATGTCCCTCTCGGTGCCGGTGCGAAGCCAAGTCCAGTAACGGAATCAAAACGCCAATAAAATAAAAAACGGAGTGATTGTGGCGGGTGGGCTTCAGCGCCCTAGTCCAGTGGCTCCTGCTTTATCCTGACGGGGGTGGGTGTGAGCTGTAGGCGTCTGTCCTGACGGTGAAGCATGTACTCGCTGAACTGCGAGGAGTCCACTCCCCCACCGCAGGAACCCACCACGCTGAATCCCTTCTGTAGTAACCGTTCCAGCACCTGCTCGGGAAAGAGACACAATAATCAGACAGTGAACTCACTCCTGCTTCCCACTGCATTCTCCCCCCGCCCCCCACTCAGCAGTCTGCATTAAGCACAGGTACAGAAGCCTCCTCTGCCCATAGATCTCATCCTTCTCTATTCCTTGACTCCTGTCTTTCCCTGACAGCATAGATGTGTAGAGGGAGCTTTACTGTGTCTCTAACGCTGACCTGGGAGTGTGGATGGCCCATTACCTGCACGGAGTTGAGTCTGCAGTAACCATTCAGAGGGAACCTGATGACGTGAGTCGGGTCCTGGTTCCAGCCTGCGTTCACCGAGTTACACATCACGTCTCCGGTCTCGGGGAAGATGTCCTCTATTAGCGACTTCTCTCCGCTCAGCGTGATGCGCTCACCCAAGTCAGGCGTCACTCTGACCACCACACAGTCACAGGGCTGTGAGAACTTGCGGAACTCCCGGTCCTGTTTCCACCGCTCCAGCTCCTTCAGCATGGGCTGCAGCTGGTAATACTTTGCCTCCTCGTACAACAGGCTGAAATCCTGCAAAGCCACAGTACATTACTTGCTCTATCTCATGCATGAGCTGTCCCCCTCCCCCACCCTCTGGCACCCGCTGGGAAACCAGGAATTTTCCAGGAAATAGTTTTCCTATGCATTGAATTATTGTTTGCCTCCTTTGGGAACAGACTGCAGGTCACTGGGAGCTATAATGAGGGTAAGTTGAATGTGTGGGGGGTCGGGAGGGAGATATTGTCGCTAAGCTGCTGGGGATCTATGTTCCTGACCTCAACGGATGAACACAAGAAAGTTGCTCACAGGGAAAGGCTTTGTTCGAGCCTTTCACAGAGAAACTCTCCTGTCCTCCTTGGAGGAGAGGTAAACAGGGTGGAGGTCTCCTTGGAGCTGAATTGGCTCCAAGGTGACATATTTGGCAACGGAATTTCGGAATCGAGCCCACTCCCTGTGATGGTCTCTAGTCTGGTTCCTGAGCCAGGTGTGTGCGCAGTATTCCAGGACATTGCTGATGACAGTACAGCCCAGTCTGGTTCTTCGGCTGGACTTACTTTCTGGAATTAGGTAAGCGGGATGCATATCTCTGGGATTTCCATGTGTTGGTGGGATGTATGGAAATCTTAGCTTGGTTTGGAGACTCTGAAGCACAGCGATGGGTTTCCGCATGTGTTAGACATCCGGCTGAGCAAAAAACAAGACCGAGCCCACTTAGTCCACAGCTGGCGTTCGCAGGCAGCCTCCCCATGGACACTTGTGGAACACCTGGGACATTCCCAATTCTTTCTCTCACCTTGAAATCCTCCGGGAGCAGCAGCTTGGATGTTCGGAGGAAGCTGAGAATGTAGCGGAAGATCTCACCATCTCGGTCAATGAAGTAATGCTGCTTCAGGCTGTCCAGCACAATGGGTTCCGTGCCATTAAACAGGCGCCCGATCCTGAGGGACACAATGTCAGAGGTGTCAGTGCACACAGCAGCTTCATGTTACTTTCTACAGCATTGTAAAAACCACAGCACTCAATGCATCGTGTCCGTGCTGGTGATCGCTCCCCACTGTTGCTCTCTACTCTAATCCCATTCCCTGCTTTCTCCCCATCATAACTATGCTCGCTCCCCACTGGAACTCTACTGCAGTCCAATTTCCTTTTTAATGATATTATGGTCACTTTCAACAGCCGCTTACTGCAAAGAGTTCCATGTACTAATAACCCTCTGAGAATTTTTCTTTAAAACTTTCCCCTTAGATGCCGGCCTGGCTCACTCAATCAACCATCTTCTCTGAGCCAGAAGCCCTGTGTTAGGACTCAAGTTTACAGTCTAGGCTGATGCTCAAGTGCTGAACTGGAGGATCGCTGCATTTTCAGAGGTGCCATCCTTCAAATGAAAGTCTGTCTGCCTGTTTAGGTGGACGTTAAAGATCCCAACTCTGCTGGAAGAGCGACGGGAGTTTATCAGTGTCCCTCCCAACAATCTTGAACTTTGCTGCATGTAAAATGGCAGCTGTGTTTACCTATATAAAAGATCATTGTACACTTGACAGAAATTCCCCTTGAGAGATTTTTCAGGTTACAAACCTTGGGACATCCAATATGAAAGGCGCTATACAAATGTTTTTTGTTGTTGTTATAAAACCTAAAGTTCTTTAACACTTCCAGAGACAACCCTGATCTTGTAACCCTTTTTTCAATAATCTTTCTCTGGATTCTGACAAATTGTCTCAGAATATTAATCTGGGAGCTACCCTGCGGGAGGGGTGCTATATGAATGCAAGTTGTTGTTGCTGTTGTAGTTGTTGTTGTTAAAGATCTACCGTTGGATTCCCCTCAGCCTTCTCTGTTCCATTTCTTTGATGGGTCCTCAGATTAACACCCCTCACCCCAGGATCACCAATACCATTCCTGGTTCTTCCTCACACAGCGGTTTGGGATTTAGTCTGGCACAGCAGGAGTTAACTCACAGCCTCTTGATCTCTGCACTCGGGGCTTTTATTTTACAAGCAATCCTGCCTGGCCACAGAACATTTCTCCAGAGATAGAGGCTCTGAGAATCGATGCAAAACGATTTACAGAATCAATAATCAGCCCCCTGTCTGCCTGAGGTATTAACCGCAGCCTTTTTACTGCTTTACTCTCAGCGAAACCGGATCCAATAATAGGCAGTTACAATGTAACAGTGTCGGTGCTACAGTGACAGTGTTACAATGTGTCAGTGTCAGGGCTACAGTGTGACAGTGTCAGTGTTACAATGTGTCAGTGTCAGGGCTACAGTGTGACAGTGTCAGTGTTACAATGTGTCAGTGTCAGGGCTACAGTGTGACAGTGTCAGTGTTACAATGTGTCAGTGTCAGGGCTACAGTGTGTCAGTGTCAGTGTTACAATGTGTCAGTGTCAGGGCTACAGTGTGACAGTGTCAGTGTTACAATGTGTCCGTGTCAGGGCTACAATGTAACAGTGTCGGTGTCATGGCTAAGAATGTATTGGTATCAGGATTACAATGCAACAGCGTGAGAGCTATGATACATTCACTCTGTGTGGAGCTAAACTGCCACAACTGGGGCAGGGAAACAGTCAGACTGGGTTCCTCACCTCAGTGCGTGTTCTTCAGCTGTGTGACAGTGCATTTTGTTCACTAGAAGTGAGAAGGATTAATCTGCAGCAATGTGAAGCCTCTGATATGTTCTTGAAACTGACTCCCATCTGATTCAATGCCATTCTTGGAAGTGCAACCACACGGTATGTTTCACATTGTAATTGTTACTGATTGTCACAGTGCTGGCGGCTGCTCTTACCTGGAGTCGGGGTATCTGGTGAGGGTGGCCAGGCTGCTGGTGTACATGTGGCCTCCAACATCAATGTGAACCGGGGCGTTGGACTTGGTGAGCTGTGCTGGTGAAGGGATGCCCTGAGAGACCACGGGAGAGACAGGAGAGCGTGTCAGAGACAGCCTGGACATGGTTCTTCCTTCCTAAGATAGAAACACACCCACAACAATAAATAAAAACCTAAATAAACCAGGCGGGCTCTCCGACTAGTGACTGTGGGGTAGAGAAGAGGGTTATAATTGGGGCTGGTGAATGTGATCGCTGGGAACTTTCTGACTGAAGAGGTGTTGATAAAGCTTGGACATGTTCTGGTACCATGTGAGGAATCCTGTTCAACATGTGAGCACCCAGAGCCTGGCTGAGCAGTCAGTGCTTCTTAGAACAAACAGTAAAGAGTCCTATAGCATAGGTTAGCACACTTGCCTCATGAGCAAGAGGACCTGGGTTTGATTCCCGGGCAGGGTGAAACCTTAGTTTCCTTACTCTATTTACCTAGCAATATGTAGGAATCTGGTTGTTAGTCAATCGGCAGATCGCTTTGTGTGGGTAATCCTTCAAAAAAAATAATAATAATTTGGTCACTCAATCCAGGACTTTGTGAGACACTGCTGTGTACAACTGCCTGCCACATTTCACCCACTAAATACAGTCAATTCACTTTACAATATATGTAGCATCTTGCGATGTCTCAATGACATCATAAGGCACTATATCAAATGCAAGGATTATTATTATTGGATTATTATTATGATTAAAGACACTGGGACAGCCCTGGCCGTAATTCAGAGCATTTGCATCCAGTTGTTTCAGGGACAAACACCAGAGGAAAGATATTATTGACACAGTCTCTGAGCATGGGGGGTGGGGGGGGGGATGCCTGCTGTGAGTAATGTGCGTCTCTGTCGCTCTGTGTGGAGCTAAACTGCCACAACTGGGGCGGGGAAACGATCAGACTGGGTTCCTCACCTCAGCACGTGTTCTTCAGGTGTGTGACGATGCCTTTTGTTCACTATAAGTGAGAAGGATTAAGCTATGTAGCAATGTGAAGCCTCTCATACATGCTTGAAACTGACTCCCATCTGATTCGATGCCATTCTCAGAATTGCAAGCACACGGTATGTTTTACATTAAAAATAACCTCCATCTTTCTGTGACCTGCTGATGTGAACTTTTGACTATTTAATCCCTCTCCAGCTCTCAATTTCAGAACATCCAAATACAATATCCAGATTTGCAAGTTATCACATCTGGTCAGACGGTGGGGAGAGTATTTTAAACACACTCATCTCCCCCACCCACCCCAAATCATCCCTCTTTCCCCCCTGCCCCAACCCCCCAACTCACTGCACTCAATGTTCCAATGTTAGCAGCAGTGTTACTATTTCTCCACTATTCCCAATCTCTGGGGAGCGAGTACACTGTATGCAGTGTTACTCCTGTTGAAGGATTGCTGGCAGGTCCAAGGCTACATCATTTAGGTTGATTTCCCGGCGGTGATAATAACATCCCCAACCAAGCAGGGATTTGCATCTCGATTTCTTCTTCACAAATGTTTGCAATGTGTCTGGCCGGTGGGGGAGTTGTGGGTGGGGTCACAGAGAACAAAAAGCACTATTCATCAGCAGGCAGGGCACAGACTGAGAGATACACACACCCAGCATCCTGCCCACAGTACAAAATCCAATCACTTTTCCTTAAACATAACACATACAAGGTGACTTCCTGCAGAGTCAGGGCTGTGTAGCTCCTGTCCTGTGTTTGTGTTGCCCTCTCCTCCCCTCCCTCCCCCCAGCTCTAGCTTCTCTGGTTTTAACCATAAAAGGTAAAGGAAGCTGATGCCATCCAGGCTGTGGCCTTGGGCTGCCTGTCTGCCTGCAGCACAGAACTAGAGAGACAGCTTCTCGTAGGATCACATCTCCCAGCAACACAGCCTTGGGCATTTCTCTGCTGTGAACCTCAGACACTCGCTCACTAGGAAATGTTTCTCTCAGAAGCTTCTAAAGTTTGGGGATATTTGAATCTATTGCCTATCGATCCCCAGGGCTCTGGGCCAATGGCGACCAGCAAACAACAACAACAACTTGCATTTATATCGCGCCCCTCACATGGCAGTGTTCCAGACCAGCACTGCTGCTGCTGATGTTGGGGAATGAGAGATCAGTTGCTAACTCACACAGATGGAAAGTCACTAAACCAGCCTTTTCTGTTTCTCACAACCAGACAACACAATGATTTAACTATCACTGAACTAGATTGTCTTTTAACTTTATCAAATCAAATCTTCCCTCCTTC
This sequence comes from Callorhinchus milii, assembly GCF_018977255.1. Lineage (NCBI taxonomy): Eukaryota > Metazoa > Chordata > Chondrichthyes > Chimaeriformes > Callorhinchidae > Callorhinchus > Callorhinchus milii. Next base: position 381,222 of record NW_024704755.1, on the reverse strand, counting down.
ACTCCTCAAGACCCTAACTCACAGCAGGACAGGCTCTGGCACTGACTGATGCTGGCAATTTGAATCCTGACATTTCATCATTTCCCTCTTGTGATTTGTTCCTACAGCAGCACCCTGACTCCTGTTCTCATGGGTGAACCACCTGTGTGTCATGTGGTGCAGTAAAGCTCCCTCTATAGTCCACACTCCCAGGTCATGGTAGAGACAGTAAAACTCCCTCAACACTGTCCAACCACACATCCAGGTCAGGTTGGAATTTGATGTGGACTTTCCTGGATGCTCTCTGGGTGAGACACTAATGTGTCTCGATCTGTTGATCTGTTCCTCACCCAGATCCCTTGCCTGAGGGGCGGGAAATTGCTGAGTCCCTCCCGCTCCACACCCAACCTGACCCAGGACAGGGGGGCCCGGTGTCTGCGCTCGGGATGATGTGTGTCTCCCCACTGCTAACGAGCTGAGCAGCTGAGTGGGGCCATCAGTGCTCTCAGGCTCCCACACAACGTTTATAATCACACGTGCCCGATGGCCTTGAGTTTACTCGACCTCTGGCTGGTAAATGGTTCACTCTTAGTACACACACACGTACAGGTGCACACGCACATGCACAAGTACACACGCAGGCACACACACTGTCAAAGAGAGACACACATACATACGTACAGAGACATACTCATATCACAGTCACAAAGAGAGACACAGACAGAGAGCGAGAGAAAGACACACGTACATCTGTACACAGTCTGTAACTAGTCACTGAATGGCGAATAGTGTGTAAATGTCCCTGAATCTGATTTGGCCGCTACCTTTCCTTTTAAACTTTTTGTCACTTATTAACAGCCAGAAACCGCGGGCTCCACACTTGTAAAATTATAATTTAAAAAGAAACTTCTATCTCCCCCCCAGTGTCTATATGTGTGCATCTATGTGAGTTTGTTTCTGTCTGTCTGTCTGTCTGTCTGTGCTTCGGGACGCTACCCGTGTGAAATGTGTTATCTAATGCAAGTTGTTATTGTGTGTATGTCTGTGTGTGTGTGTGTGTGGGGGGGGGGTGTCTATCTGTGTGTTTGTGTGTGTCTGGGTCTCTGTGTTGGGGGGAATAACTAATCCTTGGGGCACAATAGCGAGACCTCCCCAAACTGCCAACATGGCGAGGTTTACAGTTGCCTGGAGAAAAGCTGATTGTAGGAATAACCATCGCGATGGGAATTTAGCACCGAATCCGCTCTGGGCTGTGCTCTGTGGCGCCACTGCTCGCTCCCGAGAGCAGCTTACACTCTCCTCCCTCTGTCTATCCCTCCCTGTGTCTGTCTCCCTCCCTCTCTGTTCCTCTCTCTCTCTCTCTCTGTGTCCCTCTCTATGTGTCCCTCTCGCTCGATCCCTCCGTATCCCTCTCTCCCTCTCTCTGTCTGTCTCCTCTCTGTTCCTCTCAATGTCTCCCTCTGTGTCACTTACACTTTCCAAAGGACTCTGTTCCCGCAACCAAAAGTATTTAAAAGCATCGTAAGTCCAAGGCTGAATAGAAGATGCGGAGAGAACCCCTCCCCCCCCCCCCCCACACACACAGATACACACACACACACAGATACACACACACACAGATACACACACACAGATACACACACACAGATACACACACACAGATACACACACATACCGAAACACAAACACACACACAGAGTCTGTCACACACACACAGACCAGGAGGCGCTGCTTACAGTGAACATGGACTCAGCGCCTCTCTTTCCCTCTCTCTCGTCTCCGGATTCCTTCTCTTCAGGAAAGGCAGCGGCGCCGATTGTGAAAAATCCCAGTCTTTTCCTCTCTGTCTGTCCTGTCTGTCTCTGTCTCGGTGCCTGTGTCTGTCTCTGTCTCTGTCTGGGTGTCTGGCCGTCTGTCGCTGTGTTTAGATGCAGATGCGAGTTGAGTTGTTGCAGAAGAGAAACCAATAATCCGTCCGTAATCAGCCTGGAGGAGGAGGAGGAGGAGGAGGAGGGAGGGTTGCTGAAGGCTGGGGTGCCTCGGGCCAGGGATTAGGGTGTAATTAGCTGGTCTCCCTCCCGCCCTGGGGAAGCTTCGCCAGGAACCATTTGAAAGAATATTTTTCTCTTTTTTTCGCTCGACTGTGAGGCAGTCTGAGAGCCGCTGGTGACAGGATTTCTCCCTGTTTCTCCCTTTCTCTTGTCTTCTTGTTGTGAAAATCCTGATAACGGTTCTGTATGTGTGTGTGTCTGTATCTCTCTCTCTCTCTTTCCCAGTCACTGTATGTGTGTGTCTCTCTCTCTCCCAGTCACTGTATGTGTGTCTCTCTCTCCCAGTCACTGTATGTGTGTCTCTCTCTCCCAGTCACTGTATGTGTGTCTCTCTCTCCCAGTCACTGTATGTGTGTCTCTCTCTCCCAGTCACTGTATGTGTGTGTCTCTCTCCCAGTCACTGTATGTGTGTGTCTCTCTCTCTCCCAGTCACTGTATGTGTCTCTCTCTCAGTCACTGTATATGTGTATCTCTCTCCCAGTCACTGTATGTGTGTGTCTCCCTCTCTCCCAGTCACTGTATGTGTCTCTCTTTCTGTCACTGTATATGTGTATCTCTCTCCCAGTCACTGTATGTGTGTGTCTCTGTCTCCCAGTCACTGTATGTGTGTGTCTCTCTCCCAGTCACTGTATGTGTCTCTCTCTCCCAGTCACTGTATGTGTGTGTCTCTCTCTCCCAGTCACTGTATGTGTCTCTCTCTCTCTCTCCCAGTCACTGTATGTGTGTGTCTCTCTCCCAGTCACTGTATGTGTGTCTCTCTCTCCCAGTCACTGTATGTGTCTCTCTCTCTCTCCCAGTCACTGTATGTGTGTGTCTCTCTCTCCCAGTCACTGTATGTGTCTCTCTCTCTCTCCCAGTCACTATATGTGTGTGTGTGTGTGTGTCTCCCAGTCACTATGTGTGTGTGTGTGTCTCTCTCCCAGTCACTGTATGTTTGTGTGTGTCTCTCTCCCAGTCACTGTATGTATGTGTCTCTCTCTCCCAGTCACTGTATGTGTGTGTCTCTCTCTCTCCCAGTCACTGTATGTGTGTGTCTCTCTCCCAGTCACTGTATGTGTGTGTCTCTCTCTCTCCCAGTCACTGTATGTGTGTGTGTCTCTCTCTCTCCCAGTCACTGTATGTGTGTGTGTCTCTCTCTCCCAGTCACTGTATGTGTGTGTCTCTCTCTCCCAGTCACTGTATGTGTGTCTCTCTCTCTCCCCCAGTCACTGTGTGTGTGTGTCTCTCTCCCCCAGTCACTGTGTGTGTGTGTCTCTCTCCCCCAGTCACTGTATGTGTGTGTCTCTCTCCCCCAGTCACTGTATGTGTCTCTCTCTCTCTCCCAGTCACTATATGTGTGTGTGTCTCTCTCCCAGTCACTGTATGTGTGTGTCTCTCTCCCCCAGTCACTGTGTGTGTGTGTCTCTCTCCCCCAGTCACTGTGTGTGTGTCTCTCTCCCAGTCACTGTATGTCTCTCTCTCTCTCTCCTGGTCACTCTGTGTGTGTGTGAATAACGGTTTAATAACAGCGCGGGATCAGGCTCTCACGTCTCTCTCACTACATTTACCCCAAAAGCTGATTTTAATCATTGTCAGAGCGTCTGATGGAATATTCCCTTAGGCAGAAATTTCAGTTCTTCAAATAAGTAACCCAGGGCACGTCCACCCCCTTTCCCTCTCTCCATCATTCCCTCTCCCTCACTCCACCCTCCCTCTCTCCACCCCTCATTGTGAATACAGCAATGTCCTGGTACTTGTTGATAAAAGCAAATGCATTTTTTTGGACCCTCTCCTCACACGCACACTCTCCCTCTTCTCTCCCCCCCCAACCCCACATACAATCTCACTCTCTCTCACCCCCTCCTCTCTCTCCCTCTTTCCTCTTCTCTCTCTCTCTCCCCTCGTGTCCGTTGTCTGTAAAAGCCGATTCTCTGCGGCCATTAAGCCCAGTGACGAGCATTGCCTGTGCAGAAAGCCTCGCAACTCGCTGGGGGCTAAAGGCGCCATTTCAATTCTCACGAACCGAGAGATGGTTTGTTTGTCTACTCAGGTCTCAGCTCCGCAGGCGCTTGGCCTGGATTGTGGGTGTGTGTGTGAGGGATTGTGTGTGTGTGTGAGGGATAGCTGTGTGTGTGTGAGAGAGAGAGAGGGAGGGATAGCTGTGTGTGTGTGAGAGAGAGAGAGGGAGGGATAGCTGTGTGTGTGTGAGAGAGAGAGAGAGGGATAGCTGTGTGTGAGAGAGGGATAGCTGTGTGTGTGAGAGAGAGAGAGAGAGAGAGAGGAATAGCTGTGTGTGTGTGAGAGAGAGAGAGAGGAATAGCTGTGTGTGTGTGTGAGGGATAGCTGTGTGTGTGTGAGAGAGAGAGAGGGAGGGATAGCTGTGTGTGTGTGAGAGAGAGAGAGGGAGGGATAGCTGTGTGTGTGAGAGAGGGATAGCTGTGTGTGTGAGAGAGAGAGAGAGAGAGAGGGATAGCTGTGTGTGTGAGAGAGGGATAGCTGTGTGTGTGAGAGAGGGATAGCTGTGTGTGTGTGTGTGTGTGAGAGAGAGAGAGAGAGAGAGGGATAGCTGTGTGTGTGAGAGAGGGATAGCTGTGTGTGTGTGAGAGAGAGAGGGATAGCTGTGTGTGTGTGTGAGAGAGAGGGACAGCTGTGTGTGTGTGAGAGAGAGAGGGATAGCTGTGTGTGTGTGAGAGAGGGATAGCTGTGTGTGTGTGAGAGAGAGGGATAGCTGTGTGTGTGTGAGAGAGAGAGGGATAGCTGTGTGTGTGTGAGAGAGAGAGAGGGATAGCTGTGTGTGTGTGTGAGAGAGGAATAGCTGTGTGTGTGTGAGAGAGAGAGAGAGAGAGAGAGGGATAGCTGTGTGTGTGTGAGAGAGAGAGGGATAGCTGTGGGTGTGTGTGTGTGAGGGATTGTGTGTGTGTGGGATTGTGTGTGTGAGGGATAGCTGTGTGTGTGTGGGATTGTGTGTGTGAGGGATAGCTGTGGGTGTGTGTGTGTGAGAGGGATAGTTGTGTGTGTAAGGGATAGCTGTGTGTGTATATGTATATGTGAGGGATAGCTATGGGTGAAGGATAGCTGTGTGTGTGTGTGAGAGGGATAGATGTGTTTGTGTGAGGGATATCCTTGGGTGAAGGATAGCTGTGTGTGAGAGGGATAGCTGTGTGTGTGAGAGAGAGAGAGAGATAGAGAGGGGAAACAACACAATAGTTCACAGCAACTTTGTATATTTACAAATGTACAAAGTAAAAAAAATTGTAAAAACTATAATTGCAACCACTGGAGTATATATCTGCCTGTGTGTCTGTGCCCGCTGTGTGTCTGTGTGGCCACGGTATGACTGTTTGTGTCTGTGTTCCCAGTGTCTGCACCGTTGTTCTTGCCTTTTGATGGGATAAAATGAAGGAAAAAGAATTGATGGGATGAGATCCTCAACATTTGAAACTCCAACATTCCTTCACTTTTTAACATTGAGCTTTGGCGCCAACTAACGGCAACCTCCTGAACCGCTCTGTGACATTGCTGAATTGCCTCTCGCTCAATAAATTAACACTAATTCCTAAAATAATAATAATCCTTGCATTTGATGCAGCGCCTTATCAAGTCTTCAAGACGTCTCAAAGCGCTTCACAGGATACACTGTAAAGTGAATTGACTCTATTTTTTGTGGGCGATACATGGCAGCCAATTATACATTGAACTCAAATATTGAACCTCTAATCTTACTCATTTTTTTATCAGTTTGCTTTTTGCAAAAGTTATACACTCTCCTCTGGGCATTCAGATTTCATAATAGACTTTACATTTGATACAGCATCTTAGCCCGTGCTCACTATCCCTCCCTAAATAATGTCCGGCGGAAATGGCAGGTAATGGCACTAATTTGACAGATGGATCCACAGGCCGGGTTGGGGGGGATTTAGCTGTGGAGAGGGGTGTGGTGCAGCCCTGGTGCCTCAGGAGCAATCTATGGGGCCCTTTTAGGGTCAGGAGACTGGGAGACGCCGCTGGGAGCACGCGCCTGGCCCTGGATATACCAAAGGGAAATGTAACAGACTGAGCCAGACCACAGCCTTCCCTGCCTCTGGGGCATTTTGAAGTTAAGGATGTTTCAGGTGCAGGTTAGTGCCTGAAAACCCTGTGGCTTGTTTCTCAGTGTAACAAGAGATCGACAGTTCTCCTGACTCTGTCTGTCTGACAAAAACACTTTGTAATAGCAGCCAAATGGCGCCCTCTGGTGGAGGCACTGAGTACAACAGTCAACTGCAATCCCGCACGTCGCCACCAGACGGCACATCGTGTCTCCCAGTTCCTTTGAGAGCAATCTTTTCAGTCCCATTTCCTGCCCTATCCCAAAACCCGTCGTTTACTGATTTTTAGGTATTTATCTGCTATTTGTCAGTGCCTTGGGATATCTTCCCAATGTGAAAGGTGCTATAATAATGCAATTTGCTTTTATCCTCGTTCCCCTTTGAAAGCTAATGTGGATTCTGCCTCCTGAACAGCATTCCACCACTCTGTGCGAAAAATAATCTCCTAATCTTCCCATTTGCTTGTTTGCTAACATCTTACATTGATGTCCTCTGGTCACTGACTCACTAACTAGGCACTGGAGGAAAGGATCTTTGGTCAATGGAGTCTGCGGCCCTCACAGCCATTACCGACATCATTAAGCTCAAGCCTCCATTCTTGCCCCCACCCCTCTGAAGTCATTCTGTGCAGTCAGAGAGCCCTGAGCCTGTGTGAGGTTTTGAGGTGCACACAGCCAGATTCCTGAGCTCAAGATTTCAACTTTATTCATTTGATGTTACAGCTCGTGGTAAACAAGTATAATATTCACATGTCACAGGCTACAAACTGAGGAGGTCTCGGCCGGTCCCTCCCTCACACAGTTACAGATCAGCTTTCCAGTGCATGTAGCTCACATTCAAATCACTGAGACACCCACCAAAATCAGACAGATAGCTAGATAGACAAAGTGAGAGCGAAACATACAGATAGATAGAGCGAAAGAGAGAAAGAAACAAGAGATAGAGAGAGACAGTGAGAGAGTGAAATAGGGTGCCTGGAGCTGCAGTGACACAGTCTGCACTGGAGCCTCCAGCAATGCTTGTGTCCATAGTCAATTCTAAAACATAATTATGATTTTACCTAAACTGAGATCAAGAGGATTATATGAACCTCGACCCATTTTATCTCTTCTAGAATCCACACCTTCCTCAAACTGTCATTCCCCACCCCGCCCCAGTAATCACGTTCATATCCCTCGCATTGTGTAAAGAAATACTTCCCGGTCTCTGCCGACACCTAAACCCACAGTCTCCCAATCTTGGTGCTTTGACCATCTACAAGTAATAATAATAATAATAATAATCCTTGCATTTGATATAGCGCTTTTCACGTCGGGAGGACATCCCAAAGCGCTGCACAGAACACACTGTAAAGTGAATTGACTGTATATTTGTGGGCTAACGCGGCAGCCAATTGCGCACAGCAATGTCCCACAAACAGTCGTAGATTGAAAATGACAGATTTTATTGTTGTTTTTGGTTTTGGAGGATTATTATTAGGCTCTGTGTGGAGTAAGGAAACTTGCCCAAGGTTTCGCCCTCTGCCGGGAATTGAACTTGGGTCTCTCGCTTGCAAAGCGAGTGCTCTAACCACTGAGCTACATATTATAAATACATATTATATACATATTATATTATATTATATAAGTATTAGGAACAGGAGACGATTCAGCCTGTGCCACCATTTCCCAAGATCGTGGCGGATCCACATTTCCCACCCTCTGGCCATGTGCTCTGATAACCCTGTCTATCTGGAATTTATCTATTTGCTTTTTAAATTTTTTAATGGATTTGGCCTGGACTGCCCTCTGGGGGCGTGAATGCCACATTCCCACCACCTGCTGCAGGAAAACAACCTACAGTCCTCAATTCTCTCACCAGAGAAACCAGTTTTGGTTTATTAATGTAGCTTCTCACAGCCCTTTCCAAGGCCATTGATGTCTTATTTCCTGGAAAAGTCCTGAATTACCCAGACCATTTCACATCTCATCTTTCTGGGGATCGGACACTTTACAGAATATAATAACTGAGTAAAATGGGGTTAATTTTACTCAGGCACAGGTTTATCTGAGTAAAATCGACTTCAAGATCCTCACATTCGTGTTCAAATCTCTTCACTCCTGGCACCTCCCTACTGCTTTGATTTCCTCACACCCAGCGCCTTTGCTCGCGTGGCACCGGCCTCCTGCTTGTCCCTTGCACCCTCTGCTCCACCATTGGAGTCGCACATTCAACCACTATGCCCCGAAACTCTGGAACACTCTCCCTCAATGCCTCTGCCTTGCCCCCTATCTCCTCTTTTTCAAGTCCCGCCTGAAAATCTTCCTTTTCGACTGTGTTTGCGGTCACCTTTACCCCTTCCCACTCCGGCTCAGAGTCAGGCTCCACCACTGTTAAGCACTCTGAGACGCAACCCTGCGAGGAGGACGCTATATAAGTGCAAGTCGTTACTTTTGTTAACACAAACCATGGGAAGGGTCCCAGCCACAGGCTGAATGTAGTACCACTCGTGCAGTACTGCTGTGTTCGCACGAGGTGGTGCTGCGCGTCAATAAATACTATTTACAAAGTAGCTCATTGTCTCTGCACCGCGGACCCCCATTCTCTCTGACAGAGGGTGTGACAGAGCCCTGACATGGCACAAATCTCACCATTTCTGGTGTCGCTCTCATGGCAAAATACGGCTGCCTGACAGGCTCTAACTATTCACACTCTGTCCACACTCCCTGTTGGTGCACATGCACACTTAGCACACGCACACTGTCTGGGACAGTACCCTGCTGAGGGGGGATATATAAATGCAAGTTCTTGTTGTCACTCGGTGTCGCTTACATTCGATGCACACTCACGCTCAGCGTCGCTCACACTCACGGTCGCACTTGGTGTCGCTTACACTTGGTGTTACTCACACTCATACTCTGTGTCATTCACACTCAGTGTTTCACACTCGGTGTCGCTCACACTTTGGTGTCGCTCACACTCGGGGTGGCTCACACTCAGTGTCACTCACACTCGCTGGGTGCTGCTAAAGGGCTCTGGAACTCTACCCTGCATGAGGGGTGCTATATAAATGCAAGTTGTTGTTGCTGAAAGGTGTTGAGTAGTTGAACATCAGGTAGTCAGTGGAGTAGAGCTGGTAGAGGCCCTGGCGTTGGGCGGCTGAGAGCCGGGAGAAGTAGTGGTGAGTGAGTTCGGGGCCGGTGCGCTTGTCGCCAGGGTGCCGGTCCTTGTTGCGGGGGAAAGTCAGATTGCCGGGGGCAGCGAGCAGGCGGAGCAGGTAGGCCGCGTCCTCGTCCATTGTCTCAAACTTGCCAATGAAATCATAGTCAATGAGGCACGGGCTACACAGGCGGCCATAACCCTCCCAGTGAATGTCCATCCCCACCGGCCGTCCCCCGTCCAGCAGGTAACGGGCAAACTCGGAGAAAGTGACGCCGGACCCTGAGACCAGGGCCTCCTGTGTCGCGTTAGGCCGGTACTTGCTGATGATGGCCCGGCCAAACACCGGGTGGTAATAGGCGTTGGGATGTTCAAACTTGTCCCTGAAGGCCGAGACCAGGCGCTGGAAGGGCTCGCGGACAAACAGGGCCTTGGTGTATGTCTGCAGCCTGTGCTCCACCCCCGCACGGTCAAAGCTATCCAGCCGGCGCAGTGCGTTACTGTAGTGCACAGCCTGGTGCCGGATGTGGTCAGGATCAGAGGCCTGGCCGCTCAGCACCATCAGCACACGCTTCCAGTTGGAGCAGCCGGCCTTTGGCACCTCGCAGTACAGTAGCCCGTGTCTGTCCTCCACATACACCCGGGAAAGGTGGCTCCGGCCTAGGCCCAGACTCCGGCCCACACCCAAGTTCTGGCCCTGCACCCTCAGGCACATCTGCTGCACCAGCCGCCTGCGGCTCAGCTGAACCTCCTGCAGTCGCCGCTGCTCCTCAGCTTCTGGCATCTTCTCCTGCTCGTTCAACAGCTTCCTCCTGCGGCGGTGAGGCCGGCGTGGCAGGCTGGGGCCTGGGCCTGGGCTCCACTCCCTGTCCCCAGGCCTAGTGTGAGGCTTCAGCTCTCGCTCCCTCTCGCCTTTTTCCAGGCTGGATCCGGGAATTCTCTGCCTCAAGCTTGTGGTGTTGAGCTCAGGCCAGGAGAGATGCAGAGGCCATGGTTGTCTTGTCAAGGCCACCGCACCCTTTCCCCCAGGGGGGATCCAGCGGCCTGAGGCCTGGGAGGGAGGGTCAGATTTAAAATATTTCAACACAAGATTTTGAAACAACAACTTGCCCTTATACAACGACCTTCACACAGTGCGTAAAATATAAACAAACTGATACAAGAGAAAAACAGCTGTTGCTTTCCTGGGCTGTCTGCAATGCCACAGTGCCCCCCAGGAAATCTGTCACGTGTAGTGACTATTTTCATAGACAAATTCAGCAAACAATTCCCACAAGCAACAACAAACCAGCCATGAGACAAGCAACCAATTACTTATCTGGGTTTTTTTGATGGGCACACCGACTGAGAGAAACAGCGTGCGTCACGGGATCTGATGTCCATGTGAACAGGTACAGTTAGGAGCTTGGTTTAAAGACAGTCATCCAAAGGACAGCATCTCTGATAATGAGTGTCAGCCTGGACTGTGAGCTCAAAGTCCCTGATGTTGCTGCTTCTGGGACATTGCTCTGCACAAATGAACACCCGTGTTTGCCTACAAATCACAAAGTCACTACACTTTGCAGTAAATCCTGTGAAGGACTTTGCCACATCCTCCTAACATGGAGAAGAATTGGGCCATGCTCCTGACATAATATTACATATTAAATGTAAAACTTTTATTGTGGTGGGGTTGGAACCCACTAGTTATTGCCCCTGTGTGTGTGTGTGTCTGTGTGTGTGTCTGTGGATGTCTGTATAATGTGTCCAGTCGTCAGCAGAGGGCGATGTCCACCTTTATGATTCTGAACAAACATTAAATTCCTGTCCAGATAATAATAAATACTCCTTGTGTGTAATATTGTGTGTTCCACGTCTCATAGCGCTTCACAGGGAGTAGAGTAAAGTGTAGTGACTGTCTATAGGTGACCTAAGCAAGAGAAGCTTCACTGTAAATGAGCATGGGGAATGGTTAGTGGTGACAGGCTGATTCCTACCTTCCTGATGTGTCTGACCTTCACTCCGACCAGGACTCCTGCAACACACAAGTCACTAGTCACATCCACAGGGTCACACACCCACCTTTCACCAAAGCACCAAATCCAATCCAGTCTGAGGGCACAGTGTAGACGGAGTTTTACTGTGTCTCTAACCCTGACTTCGGAGTGTGGACGGACAGTGTAGGGGGGGGTGTACTCGGGTACAATAAACACATTGGGTTCTGGAGGGGGAGGATGGAGTTAGTCACAGAGTGAATTGGCCTCTGAGCTGCGGGGTGTTGTGAAGAAGTGTAATCACAGGATGTGTTTATTATTCCCCTCAGGAGCTCGTAGAGAATTCAGCTGGAAACTTGGCTGTAAAGACATCAGAGCTTTGTTCCTGGAGCTGAGACACGGGCTGGTGCTGGGAGGAGGGGGGCTGGGGAGGGAGGAGACGTTCTGTGAGACCCTCGTTCCACGTAGCCTCTCACTTGCGTGGTTGAGCAGTAAACCCCCGGGGGGAGGAGAGGGGATGGGGAGGGGAGGGGATGGGGAGGGGATGGGGAGGGGGAGGGGGGCTGTTGATGTGTTAGGGGGCAGTTGCTCCCCACACCTCCAGAGATGTGTAATTGGACAGAATTCAACCCCGTCACCATCCTGTCGCTTAGGGACAGAACACAGAGCAGTGGAGTGTTAGTGTATCAGTTAATGTCTGTATCTCTGCTCCTGTTTGCGCAACAGTGAACCATTCCCTCCATCTGCTGTATGGCTCATCAGGAGAGCGCGGGAGGGAGGGAGGGAGGAGTCACGTAGAGTGTGGGAGGAAGGGGAGAGGGAGGGAGAGAGAGAAGAGGGAGAGGGGGGAGGGAGTGGGGAGTGATGGCTGACCTGTCTGTGGGGGGAGAATGTGGCTCAGGTCTTGTAGGCGGCTAAAGACGAGGAGTCCGAAGGCCCCGAAGAGCAGGACGAAGATGAAGAGACAGGTCACCCTCGTGGCAGCCATGGTGTCCCCGCTGTGAGGGCAGTGCCCGGCAGCCTGGCCCCACAACCTACACACACAGCACATCACCCAGAGCAGTGAACAGGGTGCCCCACACACACACACACAGTGACACACTCACACTCACACAGGCAGACACACACACAGTGACACACTCACACAGGCCGACACACACACACAGTGACACACACTCACACAGGCAGACACACACACTCACACAGGCAGACACACACACAGTGACACACACTCACACAGGCAGACACACACACTCACACTCACACAGGCAGACACACACACTCACACAGGCAGACACACACACACAGTGACACACACTCACTCACACACACAGGCAGACACACACACACACACACAGTGACACACACACACACACAAAGTGACACACCCACAGACACACACTGACACAAATATACACACATACTGCTATTCTGTATAATAAACATACACAGCCCCCCCCCCCCCCCCCCCCCCCCCCCCGCACTCACATTAAATCCCCCGATATAAACGCTCCGCGTCCGGCAAACGAATAAATCGGCAAAAACCAGCAGTGGCTGCGAACACTCGGCGGGAGGGTCAGACAGCATCTATGGAGAGAGGAAAGTGAGACAACGTTCTGACGAAATCGTGGATCCCAAACGTTGACTCCCGTCGCTCTCCCCACAGTGCCGTCTGACCCGCGGAGTGTTCGCGGCCACTACTGGTTTTGCTTCAGATTTCCAGCATCTGCGGTGCTTTGCGTTTAATAATAATATTTGTATAAATCGGCAACTTTCAACTAAATAATAAATTTAAGAATTTCCAGAGCCCGGTACACAACTGGTTAATACAACCTTACTTCCCTTTGTAACTGTGACATCTCACACTCACTCTCACACTCACTTTCACTCTCACACTCACTCGCATTCACCGAAACACACGTACATAAGCACTTGCTCTGGGTTTCACACACAGGCATTTCCACTCTCACTCACTCAGACACTCTCACACACACTTTCACTCTCAGACTCTCTCCCTCCCTCATTCACTCTCATCTCTTTCACAAACACACTCACTTCCTCACTCACCCTCTCCAATCCTCACTTCATCACTCACTCACTCACTCACTCGCTCAGTCTCTCTCACACGCTCTCACACTCACACACACTGACACTGACCTGACAGCTGTGGGTTGTGTGGAGCTGAGACAGACTGAGTTACTCCGCACTGAGCGTTCCTGTGTGTGTCTCTCTATCCCTCTCCCTCACACCCGCTGAGCTGCGATCTCCGCTACTTTCTGGCTCTGTGTCTCCAGAAGAAACGGACGCACAATTGGAAGCGATGGAAGCAGAGACACAGCGAGTGATGGCGGGAGCCAGTCAGTGAGATGCTGAACCACACACAGCACTGAGCGCTCCTGCTTGGTCCCCGGCAGCGCTATACACAGCCTGTCCAGACATAGCAACCGGCAGCCAGACACACACACACACACACAGACAGACACACACAGACAGACGAGAACAGAGAGAGAGAGAGAGAGAAACAGGACAGAGTGAGACAGACAGACAGACAGACGAGAACAGAGAGAGAGAGAAACAGGACAGAGTGAGACAGACAGACAGACAGACGAGAACAGAGAGAGAGAGAAACAGGACAGAGTGAGACAGACAGACGAGAACCGAGAGAGAGAGAAACAGGACAGAGTCAGACAGACAGACAGACAGACGAGAACAGAGAGAGAGAGAAACAGGACAGAGTGAGACAGACAGACAGACAGACGAGAACAGAGAGAGAGAGAAACAGGACAGAGTGAGACAGACAGACAGACGAGAACAGAGAGAGAGAGAAACAGGACAGAGTGAGACAGACAGACAGACAGACAGAGAGAGCACAGGGAGAGAGAGAAACACAGGACGGAGAGTGAGAAAAGAGCAGGAGATACAGAGAGACAAACGGGGCAGAGAGAGAGAAAGAGCACAGGGATAGAGTCAAAGGAGAGACAGACAGAGGGTAGAGAGCGGCACAAACACACACACACACACAGGACAAAGCGAGACAGATAGACAGAAAAACAGACAGAGGGCAATCATGAGACTGAAGCCGAGGGAGAAAGGAAGGGCAGAGAGAGAGGGAGATGGTGACAGAGAGGGAAATTGGAGAGCTTTCCTGAGTTTATTGCTGGGAACATGTTACAATGTGTTGGAATTGTCGCCTGAATTCCCATCAACATCAGCTGTGAAGTTAGTTTGTAATCACTTTTATTTCAGAGATTCTTCACACTGAGCTCAGAAAATAGTAATATAATATTCCTTGCATTTGATACAACAACAACAACATTAGATTTGTATAGCACCTTTCAAGTCGGGAGGACGTCCCAAGGCGCTGGACAGTAACAGCATTTCAGCGCCTTATCACGTCATTGAGACATCTCAAAACGCTTCACAGAATATACTGTAAAGTGGATTGACTGTATTTTGTGAGTGAAACATGACAGCCAAAGAGAATTCATTCTCATTTTTATTCATAGCAAAATCCTTGGAGGAGCTCAGAGACTGTGATTCTCCACTCTTTCTCCATTAATAATATAATACAGCAGCTTAAATAATTACTGCTTACAGCCATGTGTCCCCTCACCCCGGCCTGCATCCCCCCCCCCCCCCCCCCCCCCCCCCCACACACACACACGCACAGACCCCTACCGCACAGAACACAGGCCCACATCACACACGCATAAACACACGCAGCTCTATCCCCCACAAGCACAGTTCTATCCCCCACACATACAGCCTCCCCCCAACACATAGCCCCCCCACTCACATACAGCCCCCCCACACACACACACAGGTCCCCACGCACACACAGCCTCTTCCCCACATACACACAGCTCTCCACCGTGCCCCCCCTCCCACCCCAAATACACAAATACACACACACACATTGGGAATGTAGTTGGCAGAGGTGATATCAAAGCTTGCCGGATGCCTCTCACACAGCCTGGCTTCCAAAATAAAGCGGCAAGCTCCAGGGAGATGGTTACCATGGCAGCGGTGGTGAATCATAGCACCTGTCTGATGTGGGATTTTCTTGGCACACCAGTGTTTCTAGGACATCTGTCTCCAGAACCTTCCATGCCATCACAGCCTGCTGCCTTGTGAAGGTTCACCGGGTCGTTCTCTGTGGTATTTGCTCCCCCTTCTCTTGAAGGTCTTTGCTTTTCTTTCATTCCCTTGGTGATGGTTTGACATTCTCTGTTACATGGCCTAATGTCCCAACCCCCTTCCCATTCACTCCCAATGTCTTAACCCCCTACCATTCACTTCTAGGGTACGCACTACTAATGTCCAACCCTGAGCTGTGAATATACCAATTAGTAGGAGCTGGAAAAGCTCTTTAAGATCCATCTTCTCACATCCTAACCCCTTCTCTCTCCTACATGCCTATTGAAATCTGTGCTGTCTGCTTCTCTGCCCTTAATAATAATCTTTGCATTGGATATAGTGCCTTATCACATAGTTGAGCTATCTCAAAGTGCTTCACACGATACATTGTAAAGTGGATTGACTGTGTATTTTATGGGCCTTCCAGTAACTTATTGCACAAGTTTATGAGCTTTGTGTGAAAGTCCTGCCTGAATTTGCTGCTCATGTATAACTTGTGTTCCCTGGTATGTGATCCCTTCATCACTGTGAACTATTTTCCTGTATCTTCATCAATAAGCAGCCTGGCTCAGGCTCCAGCTCTACTCTCTGGGTCAGAAGGTTCCGGTTCAAGCTCCACATCAGGACTCTGAGCTCCAATTTGGGTGGGGGGGAAGGGCTATTGATTGTTAGTCAATTGGCGAATCACTTACCGGGGGTAATGATCACTTTAAAAAAATGTATTTGATCACTCAATCCACGAGTGTTTGTGGGACACTGCTGTGTGCTGTGTGCAATTGGCTGCCATGTTTCACCCACAAAATGCAGTCAATTCACTTTACAATATATTCTGTGAAGCACTTTGAGACGTCTCAATGATATGGATAAGGCACGATATCAAATGCAAGGATTATTATTATTACTATTATAGATGTAAAGACAGTATGTGAGGGATCTCGCTGTGTGCAATAGCTGCTGCTTTCACCTACATAAAGTAGCCTTTAAACCTGACAGTAATTATCTCTGAAATGCTTTGAGTCTGTGCTGTGATGTGGTGCTGTAGAAACCTCAGCTCTTTCTCTAACCCTGCGAGCGAGCAGACGTCAGGCACTGAGCCACTCTCTGCTTAATTGTCATGCTACTACTGAGAATGAATGAGATTTAAATGTTAACGGCAACTCACAGAGATGGAAGTTACTTAAATCATTGATGAAGCCTTGACCTTGTTAAAAGAGAAGGAAAGAAATGGGTGGGAAAATCACAAAAGTGAAATAAGTGGAAATGATATTTACATAAAAATTTAATTTTCATCAGTTCATGTTTGCTACAGCACCCCCACCCCCAAACCCCGACCTGTTCAAAATCACCAGCTTGTCAGTAAATCCAACTGTATTGACTTCAGCAGCTCAATGGTTCTGAGCTTTACTGAATGGAGGGCAGCATTTTTTACAGTATATTCTGTGAAGCGTTTTGAGTCATCTCAATGATGTAATAAAGCGCTTTATTAAATGCAAGGATTATTATATATTATTGTTATTAATACTGATAAAACTAATCAGCTGCTCCCATTAGTAGTTTCTGGTGTCAATCTTGGTCTGCGGACGGTGTGGGAAGGTTGTGCATTAAATGGGGGGAAATCATGGTGTATTTGGAGAAGCAAAGATCTCCTCTGCTGCTCCTGGGATTACCTGCCCACTCCCCCCCACCGCTGGACACAGCATAAAAGGGGCAGCCCATTGGGATCCTCTACAACAATGACAGGATTTCCTGGGCTCCCAGCAACAGACAGGGGCAGATTAAGGAACGCGTATCTCAGTGACAGTCACTGTCTCAGTGACAGTGACTATCTCAGTGACAGACATCTCCTCAGCCCTGTTCCCTGCCACCCAATATACATACATACAGTAACGCGGTGATAGTTTACCATGCAGTAACATATGCAGCTATATCAAATGCAAGGATTATTATTATTATTATTATTATTATTATTTGCCAACACCAATGACATCCCTGCAACACGTGTCGCCCCAAAAACCGCAGCAATCGCTTGTTCCAGTCAGACTGTGGCTCTGAAATATTAATGACAACGCTCCAGTGTCCTATGTCCTGCAGAGCACAGCCACTCACATCCCCGACTGCATTTAATCCATAAATAAAATGCAAAGATCGCCTTCTCTGCAACTTTGGAAGAGTCACTGACGTGATAAGCGAGGATAGATAGCTCTTTATCTCTGCCTGCCTGTCAGCACCTCGCTGTAACTGAGCCAGTTAATCCAGCGCACTCCACACAACCCAATCCTTCACAACACTAATGAATGAAACCAGCCGCTTGTCAGTTACCCCGCGGTTCCGATCGTCCTGTCTCCATACATCAAAGAAATTGCAGCGCTCGCAATCTGATTAAAATCTGCAGGTGGTCTCCTGGCTCCGGCTGCTGTCTCCCGTCTCGATTCACACCACTCCTCACATTGGGTACTTGCATTCTACAATCGCTCCGATTTATATCCACAAAGGAGATATTTGAGAACATTTAATGTCAACGCCTGGTATTGTTACAATCATCTTTAGACTCCAGATGAGTTGCAATAAAAATAAAAGGTGTTATAATTTCTTGGTCGCCGTTCTTGTTACAATATTTTTAAAGACTGCAATAATGTTTCACCAGGAAGAGTTCTCCTGCTGATAGTGATTTTTGTTTTGCAATTTTGTCCCAATAAAAATAAGCAGATTGCAGGTTTATATCTGAATTCGAAAACACTTTTGTTGAAACATATTGTCGTTTCGCCAACAATGTAGTTTCCGAGACATGAAGTCCTCAAGAATTAAAATGTGTTCGAGGCTTTAAGTTATTGGAGGAAATGAACGCGCTGTGAGGATGGAGAGGAGGGAACCTTCCCTGGGCTGCAGGTGAACGATTCACCTGCACGTGGATCTGTCACCAAGGACGAGTGTCGCGGGGCACGCCGGGAAGTGTAGTTTTCCCGCCAGTCGCCGACACCGCGGACATCGGAGAGGACTGCATATCCCGGCGTGCTCTGCGCGACACCGCCTCCTCCCTTGCCATTGGCTGACCAGCTGTCTCGGGATCACGTGCTATCAGCGGCTGACGAGTCACGTGAGGAGCACAGTGCAGAGCAGACAACATGGCGGCCACAGCGCAGTGAGTACGGGGTTCTGAGGGCGAGGGTCAGGGCTGCCGCTGTGACAGGAGCTTCAAGCTCCCATGTCAGTGTGGGCCGAGGGCGGGGAGATGGGGAGGCCACGACTCGAGCTGTGGCCTCTCAGTTGCGCTCTTTCCTCTCCACCCATTCACTTTGAACCCCTCCAGTCGGGTTTCGGTGCTGCCCCACAGCACAGACACCGCCCTGGTCAAGGTCACCAATGCCATCCTGACCATCTGTGACCAGGGCTCCCTCTGCCGCCTCGTCCTCCTCGACCTATCGGCAGCATTCGATACGGTCGACCACACTATCCTCCTCCACCGCTTGTCCTCCCACCTCAACCTTCAAGGCCCTGTCCTTGAGTGGTTTAGATCGTACCTCTCCCACCGTCTCCACTTTGTTTCCACACACGGCTTTTCCTCCACCCCTCACCCGCACTGTCTCGTGTGGTGTCCCTCAGGGCTCTGTCCTCGGTCCCCTCCTCTTCACCCTCTATATGCTCCCCCTGTGGTGACATCACCTCAAGGCTGGACTATGGGAACTCTCTCCTCGTCGGCCTTCCCGGCCCTCCCTCCACACTGCAGGTCATTCAGAACTCTGCAGCTCGTGTACTGTCCCGCACCAGACACCGCGACCACATCACTCTCGCCCTCGCCCTCGCCCTCACCCTCGCTCACCTCCACTGCTCCCCATCCCCCAGAGGATCGAATTCAAGATCCTCACCCTCACCTACAAGGCCATTCACGGCCTCGCTCCCTCCTACCTCTCCGACCTACTATCCCCCTACCTACCTGCCCGTACCCTCCGTTCCTCTGGCTCCGGTCTGCTCCACATCCCCCGCCCCAACCGCCCTATCATTGGTGGCCGGGCCTTCAGCCTCTCAGCCCCGAGGCTCCGGAACTCCATCCCCAGTGCTTTCACCGCTTCCTCCCTTTCCTCCTTCAAGGCCGGTCTCAAGACCTTTCTCTTGACCGTGCCTTCAGCTCCCCTCTCGACTCTCTACACCCTCCTCGCCCCCTCCCTTCCCTCCCCTCACCCTGACCATTTCCCCCCAATGCTCGGGTCCTGACCCAACTGTTCAGCGCCTTGGGACATCCTCCCGACGTGAAAGGCGCTCTATAAATGGAATCTTGTTATGGTTGTTGTGTTAACACCTTGGCTGTGTCTGGGCAAATAGAGATTAAGTGTTGCAAGATTCTCAGTCAAAGCACCATGCCGGCTCTAAATAATAATAATAATAATCTATGTAGCAGTGGCTGGGAACACTCAGCAGGTCAGGCAGCATCTATGGAGAGAGGAAAGTAAGTCAATGATTCGGGTCCCTTCGTCAGAACTGATCTGTTTTTGTTTCAAAGCTGCAGTGTTTTGCGTTTTTTAAATAATAATCCACATACTTGATTATAGCGCTTTATCACGTCTTCTAGATGTCTGACAGAGCTTCACAGAATATGCTGTAAAGTGAATTGACTGTATGTTTTGTGGGTGAAACGCCTTGATGCCTTGGAGCAAAGTACATTTCACTTTGGTATTTACAATCACAGTGATTGATTCCAGCAATTTCTAACCAGCGCAAAGTGAATGAGTTACCCTGCTGATAGATGGCACTTGTGCTGACAGTTGTGTGACCCTCGTTGACACTGTTTGTCCTCGGGAAACAACTCCTACTGTAAAAGCACTGATTTTCCACTGCATTTGGCAGGAATTGGGGTGAAATGTTGGAGATATTTTGGCACTGTAAAACCACTTCATTCAGGCAATTAGTGGGTTAATGTTCAATCGTAACATTTTTTCTTAGAAGCAATACGTTTTATCATCCTGTCAAAGTGCACTTGTTTCAGGAGGGAATTGCATGATCAGCTCACTTGATGCTTTGTCAGCACTTTGCTCAACTCTGTGAGTCTTGATTTAACTCCTGACTCAATGTATACTTCCTTATGACTTTCCGTGCTTCCTCTTTTCTTTGTTAATCCCCCCCCGCCCCGACATTTATATTTCTATGACAGCATCGCAGCTGTGTCCCTCCCTCATCAGCACTGCAGGAAGACATAGCTTGCATCTTTATAATTATATCACATTGAAAGAAATAATTGCTGCCAAGTGTAGTGATTGTAGGCAAACAAGACGGCTATTTTTCACACAGCAGCATTTTGGTGGGCAACACGTTAATCTGGAAGATTGTTGGTCAAATTCCCCAGCTTTTTCTCTCCCAGTAGTGCCAAGAGCTTTAGCCTTTACCTGAAAACAAAGTGAGGGGCTGCAGTGGAGTAAGAACTCTCATTCCTCCCCTTCCTCTCCTACCCTCGCTGTCAAAATTGAACCCTTTTGCTGAGCCCTTTTTGACACTATGGTTGAGATCAACTAACTCAGCAAAGGTTGGATATTGAACCTAAGACCTTGCTGATCAGATTGATTAATATGAAAACTCTTTGGATTATGATATTGGTAATTAGATTGAATTTAGATTATGATCAAAATCATTTTGGATTATTACCCTTCACCTGAAGTGAAATTGCCTGATTGGGCCAACCGCTTCTTCTTGACTGTTGAAGTCAATGAAAGTGCAGAGAATGCAAGTTTCTTGGTTACTGAGTCATGTCAGATCCCCAGTGGCTAGTGGATAAACTCAGTGTCCACAAGTTCCTCTTCCCTGGTTTACCTGAGTTACTTATCTCAAACAGGTCAGCAATCATGGCTGCACTCGACCTTACTTGTCGGACAGGAAAGGGGAAATATCAGCCAGTGTTCATGTGTGTGAGTGTGAGCAGGCGTGTGTACACGTATGAATGTATTTATGTAAGTGTGTTACCCTGCTGGGATGTTGGGTCAGGACTGGATCAGGGTTGCAATGCAGCAAGAGGGGAGTAGCTGCTGAAATTGTGTCTATATTTGCAAATGAAAAATGGGCATTTGCGTGAGCTACGAAGGGGCAACTGGTGCGTGTGGCGCTGTCTCTCACTAGCTGACACTCACTACCTGATTCTGGTACCTTGGTTCCTTAGCAATGAGCAGTAGTAATTTACGAGCACTAGATATCAATAACATATTTTGTCAGTAGAATGTCACATATCACACAGTTACTCAGGGACAAGACCTTGTGGCTGCTGCAAAGATAGTGTGAGAATCTGGCAGAGTGGATGGATTGGCTTCAACTCCTGAACTTCCGTGAATTTAGAAATTCTGGAGAAGCCTGGAAGTGTGGTGTTCAGGACATATATAGCTCAAATCTCCCCATCTTTCAGCATCTTAACACAAAACTCTCAATGTCTGCATTCAGGCTGTCTTTCTCCATGGGCAATGAGACCCTCCAGGTGCCGATGGCTGTCTTCTCCCTGAATCGCAGGAGATTGTGTCAACGTCTGAAGGATAACGTCAATGTACCCAAGAACGGAATCGTGTTGCTGCAGGGAGGAGAGCAGAGCCAGCGATACTGCACTGACACGGATAACGTCTTCCGCCAGGTAAACTCACACTGTTACACAGAGCAGCTCAGGTAAACTCACACTGTTATATAGTGTGAAACGAGCCAAAAGTCACATGGCAAACAGCAAAAAAAACCTGGCAACATACTATTGCCCAAGGCTGCCTATTCCGCTCTCTATCTCTTCCTCTATCTCTGGACATTGAGGACCCCCACCACTGCCCCCCTCCCCAATATGAGGCAGTCAGTTTGCAGTCTCCAGTTAGCACCCCCACCATTATTTTGTGAATTTCACAAATTAGACCCTGTAAATGACTGTAATATTTATTCTCCAGGACAAGAAATGAGGAGGCAGAGAAGGGATTGTGTACAAGGTGTTAATTTACACAGAGAGAGAGAGAGACAATGTGGGGTGTTTGATTGTTGAGGGAGAGACTTAAAGAGAGGGAATAATCTACTGAATTGCCACATAATTGCTTTTACTTGCTTATGCTTCAGTTGTTCCTTATTTCCAAAATTTATACAACTGATCAGAGACATCTTGGGAGTAGATGTTGCTAAGGTTAGCAAACACTTTGTGTGGGTGTGGGACTGAATGTGGCTGTGTCCCCCCTCATGTTGATTGTGTAACTCAGTCTAATCAGAATTAGAGGAGGTTGCTGCTTTGTTCTTTTCTTCTGTGTTAGCTTAACTCATTATAGCTGTGAGCATGACACTGAAGTCACTGTACGGCTGAGCAGGCAAAGAACGGAATATCTGGGCTGGATTTAATTACTGTCAGCAGACAACTATGGGCTGCCGGTGACGAGGGCAATGCAGGAGCTGTCCTTCAGCACCAGGAATGAGACATGATTCAATTCTCTGCGTGCATCTGGATGTTGCTGCTGCTGCTGGCAGTGCAATCACAAGGGTTCGTGCCTTTGCTGTACGTGCCTACTGCTTGACAACACAACAACAACAAAATTACATTTATAGAGCGCCTTTCATGTCAGGAGGACGTCCCAAGGCGCTGGATAGTCAGAGGTCAGGCCCCGAGCATAGGGGTGGGGTAGGGGTGAGGGAAGGCAGAGAGGTGGGAGGGCAACTGAAGGCATGATCACGGATCTTGTGACCGGCCTTGAAGGAGGCAAGGGAGGAAGTGAGGCAAAGGGACCGTGAGATGGAGTTCCAGAGTGTGGGGGCAGAGAGGCTGAAAGCCCGGCCACCGATAGTAGAAGGGGTCGGGCGGGAGACATGGAGCAGACCGGAGCCCGCTGAACGGAGGGAGCGGGTAGGTTGGATGGACTGCCCGCTCTGTTACCCCCACCCTGATATATAATGCTCCTACTCCCCGCTCGGGTGTCCAGCCCACTGTGTGAAGCACTTTGAGTCGTCCTCCCCACATGTTAGATACTAATATAAATGTAAATAAATACAATGCCTGTTTCCTTGTGGTAAAATGTTCCAACCAAGGCCTGATTCTCATCTTGGTGACTAGTCAGCTAAACATGGTGATTTATGATTGCAGTTTCATTGTATTCATGGCAAAGTGTCCAAGACTCTACCCTGTGTAAAACATGCTATAAAATGCAAGTTATTGTTTCCAAATGTGAGTGCGCTGGGCTCAGCACATTGTTATTAGAGACAGTGAATGGACAGCACTGGTTCTCTCCTCACAGGAATCCTTCTTCCACTGGACGTTCGGAGTCACTGAGGCCAACATCTATGGTGCCATTGAGGTGGCTTCCGGCAAAACCCACCTCTTCATCCCCAAGCTCCCAGAGAACTACGCTGTCTGGATGGGAACGTAAGCAATTTGTACGATTATAGTCAGCACAGCTCACAAAACAACCTGTCATTTCATTCCATTCCCTGCCCTTTCTCTCCACCTTCCCCAATTTCATTTCTTAAATACCTTCTAAATTTCCTTCAAAGGCATCATCATGGATTAAGCGCTCTGAGACGCCGTCTGGCGTGGAGGGCACTATATAAATCCAAGTTGTTGTTGTTGGATTCTGGTTCATTCCATGTCCTCGTCCTCTGTGTAGACAAACCACCTTTTCCGAGGTGGGGGGTAAAGGCTGTAAAAGCAGGCGTGTGTTACCATCTTTGCCGGCCTGGGAATCGCTAGCCGGAAGCAGAGCTTCTCTCTATGTCACGACTATCATGGTTGCCACACCCGTGTGCTGTGGGGATGAACTGAAGCTTCCCGTGTGCATCCCTGCGCACTTATAGAAGCTGCAACATCATTGGGTTGATTCACTCTGGACTTTCCGAGTGGTTATTGCCTTATTCCACTCACAGCTCGGGTTTCTGGTGGGAATATCAGCCCAATTACATTTCCTGAGCGATGGGTGAAGCTCTGGAGATGAGCAGATTATTCATTTATTGGGTAACAACACAATCTCCCTATTAAATTGAGTTAATGCTGGCTGAGCTGGTCTGTGTTGTTGATAAGAATAAGCTGCTAGGTTTGTGTCGGCATGCTATCGTTTAGCGCTAATACCGTCTCTGTTCTTTCTAAAAGGATTCACCCCCCCAATTTCTTCAAAGACAAGTATGGTGTGGACAAGGTTCACTACACGTGTGATGTAAGTCAGCACTGGCCTGAAATTGATTACGTTTAGCTTGTGATCTCTGCTATTCCGCCTGCTCTGTCATACCCTGGCCCTGCCTCGATTCCTCTCTCTTGTGTCCTCTTCCTCTCTTTACTCTTTCTCTGTCTCTCTCTCTTTTCTGTCTCTCTGTTTTTCTTCTCTCTGTCTCTGCGTGTGTGTCTTTCTGTCTCTATATACTTTCTGTCTGTCTCCTCTCTGTCTCTCTCTGTCTGTTCCCCCTCTAGCTCTCTCTCTGGCTCTTTCTCTTGCTCTCTCGCACCGCTCTCTAGGGTAGTTGCAGCCTGATGACTTTTAGCAGAGTTGACAAGTTGTTCACTTTGATTCTCTTTCTCTGGTGGCCGATTTTCTCCTCTAGCTGGTGACGAGGTGTGTTTCTGACAGCAGAGCCCATTAGAGCTTTCACTGAGTGTCCCTCAGCCCAGAATCACTGCCTGCCTGGCTCCCAGGCCTACATGCCGACACCTGAAACATGCCAGCATGCGTCAGCCTCCGTACAGAGGATATAAATAGGGGGAATATCAAAATGTCTGTCATCTCACCAGCACTTCCCCTGTGCAGCCGGTGCTCACTGCTGAATAACTGTATCTATTGTATTTCTTTACAGATAGCCCAAGTTCTGAAGAGTTTGAAGCCAAATTTCCTCCTCACACTGGTGGGTTCTTCTTTATAACCCTGTGTGTGTGTGTTTGTGTGTGTGTGCATGTCCCAATCCCTGTGCGTGTTGTGTCCCTGTGTGCGCGGGTGGCGTGCCCTGTGTGTGCACCCATGTATAAATGTGAGCTAGTTGTAACTTGTGTATACAGTGCAGGTGTCCCTGTGTGTACAGCGAGTGTTGTCACTGTTCTGAACATAAACTTAAATTGTATTTCAGCACGGCTTGAACACAGACAGTGGGCACACCACCCGCGAAGCCGCCTTTGATGGAATCAGTGAGTGAGTAACTCAAATTCAAGATCCTAATTTTCACCTTCTAATCCATGGTCTCGCCCCTACCCTATCTGTACAATCTCCTTCAACCCTACTGACCAGCTGCTCCCTTCTCTCAGCTAACACTGAACTGCATCATGTTTCCCCACCGTCTTATCCGTCCCACCAATGGTGGTTACGCTTTCATCCAGTCTTGCCTTGACTGATGTCCCTCTCCCCACCCCGACGGGAATACTGTGGAGGTAAACTATCCATTGTTTCAGATTTTGAAAATCTTCCCCTTTAAGATTGGAACAAAAGCCTCAATGTCAGTGGCAGCGGGAGCCTGGCTGACTCCGGACTGTGGTAAACATGGCATTGAGTAGATTCACCAAGGACTCATTGAGAGTTGACGTCCAGGTTGAAAATGGATCTGTCTCCAGATTTGCCTGAGACATCTATAACCTCCCAAAGCATTAGTGTGTGTGACTCATGCTGCAGATGCTGTGTGGCAGCATCACACCGAGCCTGAAATCACTGACAAGTTACAGGCTAAATATAATCCTGGCCAATAACACAGCCTGAGTACTCCCAAGCTCTATACACTGAAAGGCCAACCAGAGTGGAAAGCAGAGTAGCATGTTGTGAAATGTTTTATTGACTTCTAGTCTTCTCTCCCTTTCTTGCTCTTTCTCTTCCCCGTGATGTCTTATTATATAGATGTTAAGAGGTTTATAAAGACCAGTTGAAGGCACTTAACAAAGCTGATCATCACTGTATTGTGTGCCAGTGAGTGAGTGTGTTGAAGTGATCTCCATTCACTGATAAATCAATACACAAACTAATGCACCAGTGTTTCACACACAGTTAGTGCCTATTATTTAGGGATAGGAGAGAGTGACGGAATATCCCCCTGAAGTGAGCCTGAACTAAAATCCTTCCCTTCTCTTCTCAGATTCAGTGTCAACAACACTGTGCTTTACCCTGACATGGTAGAATGGTGAGTATCATGTGCAACAATATTAACAACAATAATAATAATAATCTGTGCATTTGATACAGAGTCTTTCACGTCAGGAAGGCGTCTCAAAGTACTTCCTGACAAAATCAACTATATTTTGTAGCTGAACGACTTCATAAAAGTTTGCCAGTGAGTGTGTAGACAGTGCCTTCGCTTTTCTGTTATCTCTATTTGTGCTGAAAGTGTGGGAAGGTCTGACTCGAGATACTGAGGGATTTTGGGAGGAGGAAGAGTGCGAGATTAGTAACACAGGCGCTAGATGCTCCTTTAGCGGGCATTAACACAGGCACTAGCTCAGGACTGTGACAGGGACATTTGAGATCACACTTGCTTTTCACACACACAGACAGTTACTAGAACATTAAGTGTTTTGCTACGTGAGGCATTTGAAACGGCCGGAAAATTAAAATGAAATTGAGTAAACATGTGAAGAGAAATAATAGAATAAAACACAGCATCATGATCTCAGCTGCTGTCTCCTGCTCGGCCTCTCTGCCACAGCTTTCTGGGCTGTGATCAAATGTGATAGGAACATTTGTTTTATGTGTTTGGGCAGTGGGGAGCTCCTGCACATGTACCATGATTGCTTCTAAGTTCCTCTTTATTGGGCTCCATTCCCCACCCCCTCCCACCACCACCTCGCAAATAACGACAGTGTATTTGCTTGTGTTTAAGCCGTGTCATCAAGACGGACTTGGAAATGGAGATCCTGCGCTACACCAACCGCATCTCCAGCGAGGCTCACAAGGAGGTGAGCAGCCACACACTGTTACACACACTGGACCTTCCACCATCCTCAAACAGCAGCCTCACAGTGCTTCACATAGCTGGCCGTCAGTGGGTGGGTGGGGTGGGGGGTGAAAAGGTCATTGACAGCACATTCTAAAGCCGGTTCTTACTGTGGTTCGGAAGATGGGTGGTGGGATGGGTGCAGAGAGTGGGGGTCCACACTCCCAGGTCAGGATTAGAGTCACAGTAAAGCTCCCTCTACACTATCTGTCCACACTTCCAGGTCAGCGACAGTACAGTATAAGGCAATGCCTACAAAACTGAGTAGGAAACCTTGCTCTATTCTCTGTGTTGTTGATGTTGTTTATTTTCAGGTGATGAAAGCCGTGCGAGTCGGCATGAAGGAGTACGAGCTGGAAAGGTCAGAAGTCTTCACTTGTTCTCACAGAATATTGCAATATTTACCTTTTTGCCTTTACTTATCTACTTTGTACGCTGATTCAGTGTGTACACTGTGTCAGCGTGTACAACAACAACAACAAGATTGCATTTATAGAGCGCCTTTCACGTTGGGAGTGTACACTGTGGCTGTGTTTGATCCCTGCAGCCTAGCACTGAGCTCCGGGCTGTGTGTGTGTGATTTACCTTTTGTTGTTCGCTGACTCTGGGATCCAATGTGAAGACTGAGGCTTTCACACAGACAAGCTGCTCAGGGCCTGTTGATTGGGACTCATTAGTTGCCGCTAATTGGCTTGCTGCTGTCTCTCAGCGACAGAGCAGTGCCATGCTGGATGCTTGTTATCCATCTGACACCCACAGCAATGAAACCAACACCCGTTTGTTGTTCTCCGAGAGTTGGGATGTCAATCGCTCCTTTAGCTGCTGCTGGTGAGGCATAAACTCAGTTGAGGAACAATCCCCAGAATAACAGGCTTTAACGTGGCAAATAAATTGGCTTCATTAAGTGAGTGCGCGAATGATCGACAATCCTGGGTTTTGCTGGAGTTATGTATGTGTGTGTGTGTGGGGAGTTGAAGCTGATAGATGGTGAGGTTTCCCTAGAGTTCGGGATATTATTTCCTGGTAACACGCTCTCGTCCACCTCTCATCTTGTTGCTATAATTATAATCCCCACATTTGATCAAGCGTCTTATCACATGGTAACATATCAAAGGGCTTCACAGATAATGGCTGACTGTGTGTTTGTAGGCAAGCAAAGCAGTCATTCTGCAATATCCCACGCACAGCGATGAGGTAAGAGACCAATTTAATCCAGGGGATTGTTGGTCAATTCCCCAAGAGAAACGCCCTCTCGTTCCCTAAGGGTATCAACAAATGACATTATACACGCCGCCTTTCACGTCGGGAGAACATCCCAAGGCGCTGGATAGTCAGGGATTTGGACCTGAGCAGGAGGTTGGGATCAGTACGGGTGGAGGGCAGGGAAGGAGGGTGTAGGAGGGTGGCTGAAGGTGCGGTCAAAGTCACAGTGCAGAGCGATCACTAAGAAGAGGCTGGTGCTGGTCAGCCCTGAATGGCTCAGGTCGGTATTTGCAGATACAAAGTGCTGTGGCCATGTTGATTTTCCGGCAGGGAAATGGCTGGCAGATGAGCAGAATTAATTGAGTGCATTAAGTAATGAGCTAAATTGAGCAGCAGTTAATGGAGCGGAGCTTATTATCAGGCCTCCCCAGGTTACAGGCTTTTAAAGGATGACTGACATTTCCTCATTATCAATGTCTAATTCTCTATTAAACTTATGAGTAGCGATTGCACATTTCCTGCTTATATAGTGGACATAATGAGCCCCTAGAGCTTTCTCCTGTGTATGTGTATGTACAGGGACAGTGGAGCGGGGGCGGGGGATACGGTGAGGGGTGTATGTGATAGGACATTCTCTGTAAGGACCGCTTTCACGGAACATTAATAGTAGAGGCCAGCATTTGGCAGTGAACAATTTGCCTGAATGTAAAACGTGCTCTTAATATTTTACTTTGTGTCTCTCGCCTGCTATTCTATCTACACTTTGAATATTGAAATTTTACCTTTGAGATCACGGTAACATCTGCTTTCAATAAATAATGGGTGGAACTGGTGCTTCACATATTGTGCGGAGAGGGAGCTGGGGTGATGGGGTGAGAGCGAGTGATAGCAGCGCTGGCTCGCTTAGTCCAGGTTTCCTTCAGATATGTTTGTGGATTGGTCCCTATGGGAGCAATTACTGCTCTCTGTGGGAACCCGCAGCGCTGATTGCTGGAGACTCAGGATTAAATCTACTGAGCATCAGATTTTCCAACCAGAGGAGGTGGGGGAGCATCGCTGTTAGTTTTGTTTACCCTCCAGCATTTTGGAAGCCAAACTGGGGGTGACTGGGGAGACGACGCAGTGGGGGTAACATGAAAGAAGCTGAGACTGGATGGGCTGAATGGCCTGTTTCTGTGCTGTGTAATATCCTGTGATAAAAGGGCAACAATGCTGTAAATCACACTGCATTTGTCACTGCATTGTGAGCTTTTTGTGACGTCGCTGCTCTCCAGGGAAGGTTTGAGTTGAGTTAGCTTGCTGGGAGGAAGGAAGACCTGTCAGGGTAGGAAGGAGCGGCTCCACTTACCGCAGACGAAACCTGAGAGTTGTCTCTAGACACGTGACAGCTCTTGCCCGACTGCCTGCATCTTCTCTCCACTGCTTGTGTCTCGGGGGGCGCCTCAGCGCTAATATCGAGTCTCCATGAAGCATGTTTGCTGCCAGATCCCAGGACAAGAAAAAGCAGCTTAAGTATCGGATGAAAGGGAAAGGCATTTGCTGAGAAGAGCTTTCGTGGATGAGCAATAAAGAACATCTCTTTATCTGCTCCCGTTCACCCTCCGGAGCAAAGCAATAATTCCCAAGGCCGTCAAAAGCAACTGATTAAGTGGAATGTTTGAGGATATAAAAGCTTCAAATTCCAGTGCAAGCTTGGGTTTCAACTCAAAGCTTCATTTCATCTGAAGTTTTTCAGATTCTGTGTATAATGAGTAAAACCCAGTGAATTCCCATTGCTGTGTGTGTACATTATATACAGTATTGTCTTATATCACTGTGCACACAGTCACTCCACTTTACAGTGAATCCAATGAAAAGCTTTGAGATGTCATCCTGACATGAAAGACACTGGAGCAAATGTAACGATTGTTATTATGTCTCATTGCCGGTTGGGGTTTCATTGGGAGGGGAGTGCCTCTCTCCCTTCGGGGAGGGTTTATGTGGTGGGTGGGGCCGGGGTATATTACTCACTGGTGTGCAGGCTCATAGAGACAGTGAGCCCTAGAGTTTGTTGGGGTCAGAAGCAGCCTCCATGTCCTGGGCAAGGTGTTGTGTGGTGCTGCTGTGTAAAGTGCTCTGGTGAGCAGAGTGCATTAAACATTTAAAGCTCAATGCTGTGGTGCAAGTGATCAAGCCTTGCTCTAATTCAGGAGGAAACCATTTTGCAGAAATACATATGCCGATTACTTTAGCCAAGCAGTAAGATGTCAAAGGGCTCTAATGCAGTCAATATTCTGAGTGCACATGCAGTGAGTGTGGTTCACACAGCGCACTGGGGTTTCAGCACTCACACGAGCCATCTGGACTGGTAGTTTACAATCACTGAAGCACTGTCAGCGTCACACGCTGCCCCCTTGTGGTCACATTCGGCACTGCCTGCCAGTGGCCAAACACCAATGGGGCTATTATGTGAGTTGTGTAAGGTGTGTAAACCACATGTAAATGGAGGATATCTTGTATAGTGCCACACAATAATAATTCTTACATTAGATACCGAATCTTTTGGGTCGGGAGGACGTCTCAAAGCATTTCCCAGGATTTACAGTAAAATGCAGTGACAAATCTGTGCTCGAGTGAATAGGAAGGGATTTGGGCCATTGGGAATGTGTACAATGGGAGAATTCCTTTCCTCTTCACTCCCATTGGAGACAGTTAGTGGCTCCCTTGCCAACCCCCCCCCCAACCAAGATTTTTCCATTACTTTGTGGCTGGACTGTGAGTTTTATCATTGGCTTAAATACAAGGCTGAACCTTCTCTTTCCTGTAGCCTGTTCGAGCACTATTGCTACAAGCGTGGAGGGATGCGTCACACCTCCTACACCTGTATCTGCGGCAGGTAAGCAATGCTTTCTGATGGCCGGTGGGGGTGGGTGGCCGGGGTGTAGGGGGAAGCGGCGGATGGATGGTGGGGGAGTGATGGTGGGTGGTGGGGGAGAGGTGGGTGGGTGGTGGGGAGAGGTGGGTGGGTGGTGGGGAGAGGTGGGTGGGTGGTGGGGGAGAGGTGGGTGGGTGGTTGGACAGCGGTGGGTGGGTGGTGAGGGAGC
Source organism: Callorhinchus milii (assembly GCF_018977255.1). NCBI lineage: Eukaryota > Metazoa > Chordata > Chondrichthyes > Chimaeriformes > Callorhinchidae > Callorhinchus > Callorhinchus milii. Next base: position 349,720 of record NW_024704755.1, on the reverse strand, counting down.
GGTGGGTGGGTGGTGAGGGAGCGGTGGGTGGTGAGGGAACGGTGGGTGGTGAGGGAGCGGTGGGCGGGTGGTGGGGGAGCGGTGGGTGGGTGGTGGGGGAGAGGTGAGTGGGGGATGTGGGGAGCGATGGAAGTGCGTGGGGGTTTCATTGGTGGAGCTGAGTTAGTCTCCTTTTGGATTTCAGTGGGATCAACTCTGCGGTGTTGCATTACGGACATGCCAGCGCTCCAAATGACAAGACCATTTTGGATGGAGACCTGTGGTAAGTGGGGCTCGCTCCCATGGCCTCGCTGACACAGCCTGCCCTCCTGTACATCACTGGCTGTGCTTCAAGTGCCAGGCAATGAGTTGGCAGAGAGTTTTGTATGGCTTTATTTAGCACCTTTCACTTCGGGAGGACGCCCCAAGGGAGCTGAGCTCTGTGGAATGGGCCACTGTTCCTGGCCTGTTGCTGTGGATTTCTGCCCAGGAACCATGCTGTAGGGGGAGGGGGAAGCCCCTGTCCGGGGTAGGAGGTTGGGTATTGAGACATAAAATGGTTTCAGTTCCTCCAGTAACCACAAGGTGTCAGTGTGGTGATAACCCACAATGGCCTCACCACAGCTCTTTCTGAATCGGATTGATATTCACTCACTTTTTCACACTGAAAAGGGTGAAATGAAATGATGGCACAGAACTCACCAGTAACGTGGCTGTTGGTGGTGCACAGGCGCACATGTCTACCTGTGTATGTGTGTGTCTCCCTGTGGATGTGTGCACATGTGTCTGCCTGGGGGTTGTCAGGTGCTGACAGCATCACCATCCATGGTTGCACACTCCACCTTACTAAGCCAGTCCAGTGTCTTGGCAGCTTGTTTGACCCTCAACTATCCTTTCTACCCCACATCCGTGCAGTGACCCGTTCTGCTTTCCCCCACCTCACCCAGTTCCGCCACTGTCTCACACCGCAGGCCGTCAAGACCCTCATACACTCATTCATAACATCAAGACTCGACTACGCAAACTCCTTGCTTGTCGCCTCCCCAACTTTTCCTTCCATAGGCTGCAGATCATACAGAACTCTGCAGCCCATGTCCTCTCCCGCACCAGGCTCTGTGCCCCTATCACCCCCATCCTCACCTGATTACACTGGCTTCCCATCACACAGAAGATACAGTTCAAGATCGTGGTCCTCACCATGACCTTGCTCCCCCCTACCTCTGTGATCTCCTAACCCCCTACCATCCTGCTCGCTCCCTCCGCTCAACGGGCTCCAACCTGCTTCACGTCCCCTGCCTCGCTCACCCCACTATTGGCAGGCGGACCTTCTGCCACTCTGTCCCCGCCCTCTGGAACTCCATCCCGCAGGGCTTCCATCTCACTCCCCCACCTTGGGATGTCCTCCTGACATGAAAGACGATATACAAATGTAATTTTATTGTTGTTGCCTTTGTGTGTGTCTGCCTGTTTGCAAATCTGCTGTGTGTGTGTATGCCTGCATGTGTGCCGTCTGCCTGTGTGTGTGTATATATATATATATTGTGTGAGAGCTCAGTGCTGAGCGGGTAAATGATGATGTACCAATCTGTTTGTTCACTTTCAGCCTGTTTGACATGGGCGGGGAGTATTATTGCTACGGCTCTGACATCACCTGCACATTTCCCGCTAACGGCCAGTTCACCGCTGACCAGCGTGCCATCTACGAGGCGGTGCTGAGGTCATCGCGCGCTGTGATGCAAGCCGTGCGCCCTGGTAAGCAGGTCACCAAGGGCCACATCGTGTGAAGCTGAGCCTCCACACTCTTGTGCAGAAGTGATTGTGAGTTCAGGTGTACAAGCAAGTAAGTGTGTGGTTTCTAGTATACCCTTACTCCCACACTTATTCGCTTGCACGCACGTGTGTGTGAGCCTGTGCACAGTGTGTGTGTTACCATGCTTGCTGCGGGAAAGGCGAGCTAGCGATTGAGAATCCAGACTGAAGGTTAGTGTCTGTGACCTTGTGCTGGGCAGGGTAACGGGGTCAGCACTGGGCAGACGGCGCTGGCACTGGGGCCAATAGTGAGAGCAGGAGCGAGCAGACCTTGCTATCAGATTATTGTCTGTAACCTAATAGCCACAGCTCACTGTTTGCTCAGCTTATCAGGAAGCCTGGTGTACGTGTAAAATGGCCTCTGTACTGAAGGTCTCCCACCTCTCCTCCCCCCACCACGTACGCACATCAACATGGCTCCAACTAATCCTCCAAGCTAAAGCTCTCATGGGGTGAACCTTTGCTTAGGCAATAGGAATTGTGCCAGTGGTTTGTGAACGCTCGGGTGTCTCTGTGGCTTAGCTTTTGCCAGCGTGTGATTAAACTCTCTGGGATTGAGTTGAGCAGTGCCTCCGGGGAAAGCCCAGATAGACGGGAAATGTGCCGCTCTCAGTGCTTTGGTTTGGAGACACTTAAGCACGGTGTCAGACTCTAGCTGATCAAAAAAAATTCAGAGGAGGCTTCTGTTCTCCCTTCAATGAAACTAAACAGGTGCATATTTCCCGGTAGTTACTGGCAGCTCAGTGTGTGAGATAGGAACCACAGTGAGGAGGAGGACAGATAAGTTAGCTACAGCACAGGTTAGAGACAGTGTAATACTCCCTCTACACTGTGCGTCCACACTCCCAGGTCAGGGTTAGAGACACAGTAAAGCTCCCTCTACACTGTGCGTCCACACTCCCAGGTCAGGGTTAGAGACACAGTAAAGCTCCCTCTACACTGTCCGGCCACACTCCCAGGTCAGGGTTAGAGACACAGTAAAGCTCCCTCTACACTGTCCGGCCACACTCCCAGGTCAGCATGATGCACAACATGAGCTCTGTTCAGCAAACACACTTGGAGAGCTTGGCTTTTCTCCGCTAAGAATGAATATTTTCTGCCCTTCATTAAACAAACATTTGAATTTGGAGACTGGGAGTGTTTATAAATAGGACACAGCCTGCTCCAGTTCTGCTATGTGATTGAGTGGCTTCTGCTTGTGAGTTATTCGCTCAGCCTCGTTGGCTGAGTTATTTATGGCCGGCTGCTGGCCAGGATGTAAGCTGCAGATGAACACGTGTGGGGCTGGTGCCTGGGACCCAGCTCTGTCCTCGGTCGCGCAGAGTCTCTTGCTCACCGAAGACCTTCAGTAAGTGAGTGCTCAGCTTGCTGATTGGCTCAGGCCCCAGCTGGCAGCAGTGCGGAGCAGAGCAGACACATCATCAGCAGATTTGTGTGTGGACGGCTTCACCAGGGCCAGCGAGCAAAGTCCAAGGCCAGCGTAATGTAGCTTTGTATACTGTAGCTGTCACCAACATGTAATCAGTACACAAATTGGCTTTCCAGCATGATCGTGTGTGTGTGTAAAACTGACACGTTGTCAGAAGGACACGAGAGTTCACAAATTGAGACAATAGCCATAAGATGTAAGTTCCCCACAAGACTTTAAATATAAGGCTCTTGAACCAGAACAGCACATCTGGCTCCCCAGTCACTCGTGTTTCAGACATGTTTCACTCCCAACTTCCGGGGCCTCAGTCAGTCAGGAATGATCGGAATTCCAGTGGGGAAGAGAGGCACAGAGGCATCTTTCTGTACATTCCAATGTTTATTTGAATGAGGATGCATATTCTTTATAAAACCATTTCTTAGCGTAGCCCCAATCCTCTGTTTGTGTAGAATCAGTCGCTGACTGAAGGGGTTCAGCTCTGCATGGGCCTTTTTCATGCCTTGTTCACACAGACACGTCCCCTTGCGACAATGGGGCTGAGAGTAATGGAAAAGTGTAATGAAATTAACTATTAGAAACTGATTGAAAGATAGACTGTATGAGAATAAGGAGGGGTAGAGAGGTAGATCCTGTCTGAATAACCTGGTGGATTTTTTTTTGAGGCAATGACATTTTAACGACACTTCTCTTTGACCGAGCCTTCAGCTCCCCTCTCGACTCTCTTCCCCCTCCTCGCTCCCTCCCTTCCCTCCCCCTGACCATTTCCTCGCTCCCTCCCTTCCCTCACCCTGACCATTTCCCCCCTGCTCGGGTCATGACCCAACTGTGCAGCGCCTTGGGACGTCCTCCTGACGTGAAAGGCGCTTTATAAATGGAATCTTGTTGTTGTTGTTGTTTAAGTGCTTTGAGATGGTTTGAGATGATTCAATGCTGTAGGTGTTGTATCAAATAATCAAATGCAGTTTGACTGAGAAACCATTTGAGAATGTACCTAGACTCCCATAGCTCAGCATGAGAGACTCCTGTCAGTGAGACTTACAGGGTGAGACTTGACTGTGGATTAGTAACTGGCTCGAGGGAATACGCTATAGTAATTGTAAGAGGAATTAGGTTGAAATAGGAGGTGTTGTGTGTGTAGAGGTGGGAAGGGGGGCTCTGGATCAAAATTTCCTGTTTCTAGCTCCTAAATGACTTGGATTTGCAGGACTTGGGCAGTTGACACTTGTCCACTCAAGGCACCTTCACAACGATCAATAATTAACCCTTGAGTTTATTATTATGCCTCATAGTGTCAAAACGTCTCAAAGTGCTTGATAGGAATTACAGTAAAGTGTCGTGAGTGTAGTTGAACTCAACAGCCATGAAGTGAAAGAGCGATTTACTTGTAGGATTGTTGTCCAGGGTACTGAGTGGCACTGATCCCAGGGCGGGCATCACAGACCCTGAGCTGGGGCAGGGACCGGGGCAAGCCTAGTTAACAGCATATTTAGTGATCAGTCCTGTATGTACTGAAGCACGTCTCCTGGGGGGTGTATGGGTTATATTTTAACAACCAGCCCACCAATAAAGCACCCACAAGGTCAGCTCACCGCTCCCAGACGACGGAAGCAGATATGTGGGGTTACTGTGTAACTGAAGTATTTATCATTGGTGATAGTGTTAGAGGCACAGTTGCCAGTATAATTCACAACCTGCAATGAGTGCCTCGTAGGCCAGACACTGGTCGCTGGGGCAGTCACAGACATTTGGTGAGGGCTGATAGTTACACTGAACAGAATGGATATAAGCCAACAGTAACATTGGTAGAGCTGGCTAGCCTGGGCCTTGGGGTTCTTTGTGCTATTTATTTTGGGGGAGGAGGGATGGAATTAATTTTCTTTGATAGCCTCACCCATCAGCTGGAATTATTCATAAACTACACTGTTCTTTTCTTTGTTTCCCACTTATACCGGGCTGCTGTTAAGACTGCCGTTGACCTGAGGTGTTGAGCTCTGTGAGACCAGTTTGGCTGTACCTTTGCCTACCTGATCCGAAGGAGAGGAAGGACAGGTTTGGAGAATCACATTCATGTGATCAAAACAAGATGGAGGCATTGCAGGGACAGCCTGCTCCTGGCTCACATTCCAAAACCAGGCCGGGCCTCCTGCAAATACACAGCCCTGTGAAGCTCCTTCCACATCACCCAGAGAATTAATGACATAAAGTCCATCAAATCCAGCTCTCAGCATATGGATTTCTCTGTAAACTGGACATGAGATTTAAATAGTTTTCTTGTAATGTTGTTTGTGATGAAGTGATGAATGCCAGCACTTTGGGACGTCCTCCCAACGTGAAAGGCGCTCTATAAATATAATTTTGTTGTTGTTGTTCACCCTTCAGGGTCCAAGGCCTCTCTCTGCCAACCTTACCCTTGGAAAGCTGCAGCTTTCCAGCGCTCAGAGTAGAATGTAGACTTGGTTCATATTGTATTTTTAAAGCTATTGGCTTTTGTGCTTCACCCTAGAACATTGTGAATCTAGGGCAGGAATTCTCTCCCATTGTATCTCAATGGGAACCAGCTCCCACCCCACCTCTAATGTGGTTGAGTTGAATTTTGAATTAAGGAATTTCCAGCAAAACCTGTATAACCAGTGAAGTGATGAATCTAGTTTGAGTCCCGCTATCTCTACCTCTTTCTGGTGGTTGTTAGTGCTGGTAGCTAGAGCTACAGTGTTAGGCTAAACACCCACATTGCTGCCAATCAGCTCTGCCTCAGCTTTAAACCCTTCCAGTAACAGCAACCGGAGGAGGCCATTCAGCCCATTAAAATGGTTCTGCCGGTTTATCAGATTGTGACAAATCTTTTAATCCCATTTTCTCATCTTTATTCCCATATCCCTTAATCCATTTTACTTCCCAAATATCAGTCTCTCTTCATTTTAAACATGCTAATTGATTGTGCCAATATGACCCAGTGCGTTCCCCCTGTATGTGAAGAAAGCCCCATTCCCAGTCCTCTGCTCCCCAGCAGTTATGAAATGAGCTGTGATAGTTGCTGTGAGCAGTGTGAAGAATGTCCTGTCTGTGACAGTGTGTGTATGTGTGTGCACGCCAGCACACAGCATTGTGCTCTTCATTGAACTATTCCTCTCACTAAATATTTACATTCTAGACATTTGACGTCTGTGGTGCCTCGACCCTGTGCAATAGCGTATCTGATATCAGCCGCTTGCTGTGTCCAAGGGGCCGGCTGCTGACTTTCATATCTTTCCTTTCTCCCTGAAATTTGTCTTAAGTGAAGCTCACTATTTCTATTATTCAACTAAAAACACTGAATTAAGTCTTTGTAAAGTACGTGTGAAATAATCACTCAACCCAGAGGAGCCTCTCCCGTAGAGAAAGAGTTTTCATTGATCTTTATTGATCTGCCCATCACTAGCAATCAGAGCATTGAACCATAAGCAATCAGGAGAGATGGGATTCTTGTTGCTATCCAAGTCTGTCCAGCACCAGGTGGGAGCTGGGGTGAGAGCTGGCACTAATGTGTGACACTGGGAGCCGTACTGTGAGGCTTTCTGGGAGTTGACTCCTCGCTGGGGTTTTGAGTCCGTAGGAGCGGGAGGGAAGGGGGAATGTAACTGTGGAGACTTTGCCTTGAACTGTGCTTTGTAACAAGAATTATTTCTAACTTTTTGTTCAAATTCCTGACCTGACCTTTGCTTGTGTTGTGCCAAGGGGTGGCCTGGCCTGACATGCATCGCCTGGCTGACAGAGTTCATCTGGAGGAGCTGACAAAGATTGGTATCCTGCAGGGCAGTGTGGAGAACATGATGAAAGTTCACCTGGGCGCAGTGTTCATGCCCCATGGCCTGGGCCACTTCTTGGGATGTGATGTTCACGATGTGGGCGGATACCCTGAGGTGAGTCAGGGTCAAACAGGGAAACTCCCAGCTTTCACTTCACCCTCTGCCCCTCGCGCTCTGGGCCCTTTACCCCTGCAACAGGCAGCGAACAGACATATCAGCACATCATCCCTCACACACACTTGCACACACTCGGGCAAAACTAGAATGGTGGGCCTCTGCTACCTTTTAGACAGGACTTGTTTGTGGGCGGTGATGAGAGACCCCATGTCTCGCTCTGCTCTGTGTATGTCTCACAGTTCAGTGTGTGCGTGTCTCTCGCAGCTCAGAGGGAGTCTGGGATCAGGTGATTCTGAGCCACTCACTGACTTAGGGCCAAACTGATGTGTCTGTTAACAAGTGACCCGACCACAGACCATATTCTTTCTCTATTGAAACCCAGCAGCGTTATAAAAGCTAGTTGAGAATCTTGGTTTAGTTACAGCCCCCCCCTTAGTTAGGTCACAATGACCTCACACATACATGTATTTTCTTGCTCTGGGCTATTCTGCAGTCAGCCTCCCCCCCCCCCACACCCCCCCAAGGAAATTGGGACCCGAGGCCTGCTTTTGTACTCAGAATCTGATGCTGCCTCAGGTCTGGATTGAGTCCGTCCAAAGGATTCGAACACCAGGTCCGCACACAGAGGCAATCTCAGCCCCAATGCCTGTGCTGTGTTTGAGTCCAGGTCACACAGGTGCAAGGACAGTGTGTGCCTCTTGCTCAGCACATCCCACGCCCAGGATTCCACACACAGTTATTCAGACTTTGGATCCAGCTGCTATTTGTGAGGGAATATTGGTAACCTGGTTTCTGCCCCGTTAGCTGTTTGGCTTCATCTCTTCGCAGGACTCACTCCAGGTTATATGCACATTTATCCTTTTATCTCTCAATTGCACATTCTATACATACCACCTGATTTACTCTCTGCCTCTTGGGACAGATAATACCACATTACACCCTTGGGCCCAATCCTCTCCTCGGATCATGCCCCCACCCCCGCGCAGAGCGTGCTTGCCCCCTTGTATGAGGTGATGGTTGTGACGTGGGTCCTGTGCTCAGGGTGTGGATCGCATTGAGGAGCCGGGGCTGCGGAGCCTGCGTACAGCCCGGGTCCTGCTAGAGGGGATGGTGCTGACCATAGAGCCTGGCATCTACTTCATCCAACACTTACTGGACCCGGCGCTGGCTGACCCCGCCCAGGCCTGCTTCATCAACGCAGACATCCTCGGCCGCTTCAGAGGCTTCGGCGGGGTGAGTGAGTCACAACCTGCGCTGAGACGCTGCTCTATAATAATAATAATCCTGTATTTGATATAGAACTTTGCTGCTGTTATGCTGTTGTACCAATATGTTGGGAGTCTCGCCATCAACAGCACCTTTTAATACTGAAACTTGTGAAGAAAAGTACAAGATGCTCCAGTAAATCTGCGGGGAGGGTACAGTGCATGTCACTGTGTAGCCTGAGTTTCTTACTGTCCTGTACAGTGGAGAGGGCAGGAGAGACCTGTCCATTAAGTGCAAATGCCCTGTGTTCTGCTGCTGCCTCATTTACTTAGATAGGAGTTTATTGAACATTTTGTGACTTGTTACAGTTCTCTGATAAGATAGTGATTCATAAAAGCAGAGCCTGAGGTGTGTAATATATCACCTATTGATTTAGGTTTGGCTCAGACAGATCACCAACAGCAGTTGGGGTTAACCCCTTCCTGCCCACCCCAACGTATGAAAACTGCGAAATGTGATAATCACTGGAACATTCTGCTTCTGGTGATGCCCCAGTCTATAACATAATCAAATGCAAGGATTATTATTATTAAAGTCTAGTGAGGCTGATAATCTGCAGGACTTCAGTAAGTGGTTTTGAATCCATGTTGTGAATAGAAGCATGTCACCAGGAGTGGAGTGGTTCACGATGTGATGATCATATCACACATCGCATTATTCACCCTGATTCTTAAGCCAAGTCTGTGTTTGGTTGTTTGAGGATTTTTCCCTTACACCAGGTGCGAATTGAGGATGACATCGCAGTGACCACCAATGGCATGGAGCTGCTGACCTGTGTCCCGCGGAGCGTGGAGGAGGTGGAGGCGCTGATGGCAGAGGGCGCTGGCTCAGCCAAATCCTTTGAACCCTTGGACAGTCAGTAGTTCCCAGGCCGACAAGTGCCTGAGCACGTTACCTGACTGTGCTGTCACAATGTCATGTCCGTCCATGATTCAAAGCATGGAATTCAAATCAAGCTTCACGCTTGTGTGTGTGTGTGAGGCTCACACGTGTTAATCTATCAAATTGATGATATTAACATTAATGATATAAAATCCAAGAGAACGAATCAAACAACACAAGGATACTGAGCTCCAAGACCCTCACTGGTGAGAAAGGTGTGAATTCACACTGAGATTTGGGGGAGAGGCAGTACATGGAGAGGGATAGCCAGGCCTGCACGCCCAGTGCTAGCCCCCCCCGTCCCCCCCACACCCCGGGGGGCCAGGAAACACGAGGATCAGCTAAAAGCAGCTTCCCAATTTCAGCTCCTGGGCCCAACTACCTCATCTGCCTCGCTTTCCCACCACAAGAAATATTTCCACAAATTATGTTGCAAGAATCTATTTTTAAAATCACATAAATTCTCTTTTGTATCTGCTTCATCTAATAAAACCTGACTATCTGCAACTTTGGCTTGGTGGTTTGAGCTAGAGCAGATTGTTCTGCTGGAGGCACAGCCTGTCACTGCCACTCACTGTCTGTGTCAGTGCCACACCTTCACTATGGCACTGGCTGTGCTGTTGTTGGCAAGGGCTGTATTGTATTACAGTCACTGCCCTTTCCTGCCAAGTGAGGAAGCATAGACAAAGGGCAGCATTTTAACTGTGTGGCACTCAATCAGGTCCCTCCCCTCAAGACTGAACCTTATCTGAGGGCAGGAGTGTGAGGGTCCAGTGTGGCTTGTGACCAGGGTTCTTATCTAACTCAAAACCTTCTGCCTCTCGAGGTTTAGTCTTTAGAACTGATGAGGTTTCTGATTTTATTGCAGTTAATGTGTCCCGGAGTATTTGGGGGTACGTAATCTGTAACTACGGTTATTTGAGGTGAAAGCAGTGGCCCCTCAGCGCTCCACCTCACCGTTCACCCTCCACTGTCTGTGTAATCTGTGTAAGTGAAGTCTCAGAGCCATGTAGGTGATATGTATGGTTCAGATCCTCCTATTAGCTTGGCTGTGTGAAATAGTGAAACTATTGAACATGAAGTGCTGGCCATACAGTGAAGTGATTGTGGAAGCTGAGCATTTGGGAATAGGTGACTTTCTGGCACTTGCTGTTAGGGTAAGTGACAGCCTTTCCTGGGCTCAGATAGAAGAGCAAAGCTGAGAAATCTCTAGCTGATCAAAGCCTGTCCCGCCTATTGGTGTGTTGGATGATCTTGACATCTCTAGCCAGCAGGGAGAAAGGCCAGGAATTTGGGGTCCCCAGAAAGAAGTAAAAGTAGGATGGGATTGGAGTGAGTGGAGGCGGCTGTAAAGGAATGTTGGTGTGTCCTGACTTGCTGGAGTACTGATGGGTAAACAGCTCAGCTACTGATGCCTGCCCCGCACTCTGAATGCAGGGATGGTTAAGATCGTACTCTATCTCAGCCTTGGCTGCGGTTTGTGTGAATTTCCTTACGAATTCTTGAAGTACAGAATGCAGTCTGAGTGGGTGAAACTGCTTCTTTTCCATGTTATTATCTGGATGGCAGGTCCCACAAGTCTGCTGCTGTCCCGAGTCATATTCACACAGAAACACTCCTTAAAAGAATTAACATTTTAATCTCCAGGCTTATGGCAGGAAAGACTGCAGCTATTTGCACAGCAAGGAGCGTACAGCACACAACACAAGACTGTAAAGAGAATTAAATTGTTCGCATTTCAGTATTAATCTCTTATTATTAAAAAGGTTCTGTCCTGCCCTCACAGGTGACTCCTAACGTGGAGGCATTCACACAATCAAGTAAGTGCTTAGGCAATGGATGATATTTAGAACAACCCATGAAAGGAGCCCATTCTAATTTACGGGGGTGGAGAAGCCGACTTTAATAAATACATTTATATCGTTTGTAGTATTGCCCATACTCATGCAAGCCTGTCTGTAGTGATAGGTCTTGCAGACTAGAGACCAGGGAGCAAAACTGGGTCATGGCAACAATCTCCTGTACCTGTCACTATGGCTCTTGGCTGCTCTCCTGAAGGCTAACACTTCCTCGTGGGAAGGCTCGAGTGAAGGTTGGAGAGAAACTGACCAAATTAATGCCTCCAAGTCTTTATTGCTGCATGTTGCCCATGAATGCCCTTGCCAATGCCTCTACTCAGCTAATGCCCCTCTATTCGGCCTGACCGCTGAATGCCTCGGGTCGCCTCAAACTCCTCAAGGTAAGAAAGTCATTGGTTACCTCCCTGTGCACAGGGCTGGGAAGGAAAGGCCATTACCCCAGTTTAGTGTCATTAAGAATCGCAAATTCCCAGTTTACACAGTGAGATGCTCCTTCCCCAGATATCACTGCTGCCCCTGAACCTTCACCACACTTTGGGTAAGATGTGCAACACTCTCTAGGTTTCTCAAACTGGAAATGGAATACTCACTAAGCAAAAACAAGATTTTCCCCTTTTAAAAAGTAACAAAAGGACATTTACAGAGTTTCTCCCAATATCAGAGAAATTAAAACAAACACTTAAACATGAAGCAACACATTTCTCGCCAGTTAATCCTCCCTCCCACCATTCTTATACATACATTACCTTATTCTAAACATTAAACAACTCTCTCGATCATGGCTAATAAAGGGCACTTGTTTACAAAATCCAACTCTACAAAATGATCTTGGTGTCCACCTTTCATTCCAGCACAAATATCAGCGCATGTTACAGCATTTTAACCCTTTAAGTCTCTGATAGCAAGCTATCCTCCAGTTTTCTCACTGAAACCCTTGCTCTGTGGGTCTCCTGTTGAGGAGCGTGCACTGCTTAACAACCAGACAATCTGAGTGCACAATGATGCTAGTTCAATGCACTATATACAGGTAAATGATCAGCACCAAAGTTCATCGAATTTCCAGGCTCGTCTTTAGCCTCTGCTGCTATTACCACAGCGAAGACCATGACGGTAGGGTTGTGATGACACCACATGCTCAGTACCTCTAGCTCTTCATATACGTAAAATGTCCCTTTTCCGTAAGCAATTTGTCTAAGTGGAGTTAATGTAAAAACGGCAGAGGCTTGGAATGCCTCCAGTCAATGACCATTTCAAGCCTCCAGACTAAATTATAAAAGACAGCATATAAAAGGCCATCACACCCAGAACATCCCACATACAGATTGCCACATAGTGTTTAATGAGCACGCAAGGGACGAGATGGATTGCTATTGTGCCAACACTGAGCCCTGTTTACTTGAAGCTGCTCTCTGCAACAAAGACAGAACCATGTGCAGACTCACAGTGGAAGCAGCACCCCCCCAGCCCACGCCCCGAGAAAGCTTTAAAAATAGTGTGAAATTACTAAACATTATTTCTTGTTAAAAATGTTCTGAAACAGCTGACACACACAAGCTCACAAGCACACACTCAGCCCTACAAACACACAGGACAATGTGAGTTGATCTCAAAGAGTTGCAATAAGTGAATGATTTCTTGCTGCTACAGGACCTGACCCCTGCAGAACAGACACAGCCAGGGGTAAGGGAAGTGAACAGGAAGCTCGCTGCTCCTGGCATAGCCCGGAGCTCAGGGTGTACATCCAGAGTATTAAACTTTGGGTTTTTAATGGAGATACTTACAAGGTCTGAGAGCGCCAAGCCAACTAGTTATTTCCCTAGCTTCTTGCACTGTTACTGCAGCAATTCTGCCGTTTCTGAAAGAATGAATTTTGGCCCAACGTTAGGATAATAAACATATTGAGGGATATCTGGTAGCCAGAGGGTAACGCACTACGCCTGGGCTGGCTTGAGCCTTCAATTCCAAATGTCAGAACATGGCCTGTGCCATGGCACATGCCAGCATCTCCCCTGCCCTAAGGCACAGCTTTGGAATTGAACACTATTAGTGGCGACATTGCAAAGTTAGTTATTTCTACCATTAACTGGGCAAAGACAATGATGACTCGATAACCAACCCGACATCAGAATGCCTGCCACATAGCTGCTAAACAGTCATAGGGGGCTAATGTCAGCCTGGCGCAGTGGGAGTGCATTCATGTGCGTTCAAGTCCCACACCAGGACTTGCAATCACATAATCTAAGATGATACTCCAATGCTGGGGATGTACTGCATTTTCGGAGGTGAATTCCTTCGAATGAGACGTTAAACCAAGGTCCTGTTTGCCTGTTCAGGTGGACGTTAAAGATCTGATGTTACTATTCAAAAAGAGAAGGGAATTTCCCAGTGTCCTGGCCAACAATCTCACAAAGAAAATTAGTCACTCACTTCACAGCTGTTTTGGGACACTGTCGTACACAAACTTACTGTTGTGTTTTGCCCACAAAGCACAGAGTCTAAACCACTTTAAAGTATATCCTGTGAAGCACTTTGAGAGGTCTCAGTGCTGTGATAAGGGTCTATATCAAATGTAAAACTGTGTTTGGTGCTGTCACATCATGCACAATGCATTACATTTTGCTGAAAGTGTTCAGTGCTGCCACGTCATGTACCCTACACAATGCATTATGTAGGTGACATGTCTTTAACCATCGTCTGTCACTGATGGCCAGCACAAAGCATTTCATTCCGAGATCCACTCCCACCTTAGCACTCAAAATATTTCAATTCTTTCACAACTACACATAAAAAATATTAAATTAAATTAAGGAATAGACAATTTAAAAGCAAAAACCCTTTCTGCAAAAGTTTTTCTCCTCAACATTAGATGCTGGTGCATTCGTCACCTTTTACCCCATCCCCCACACCTTGTCCTTGCTATGTTACTGCCCCATGTTACTGGGTTCGTGCCCAGCGTTGCGGCTTTCAGTGAATCCGTGTGCATGTTCCAGAAATAAGTCCTTCAGGACGCTCAGCTCTTTACTCAGCAGTTTGATTTTTGCTTCCAATCGTTCATTCTCTTCCTTCAGCTCGGTGACTCTCTGCTGTGTGTCCTGGGCTTTCTGCTTGCTCTTTAAGCGGCTCTTCCTGACCGCCAGGTTGTTACGTTCACGGCGCTGTCGGTACTCGACACTCTCCTTGCTGGACCCCTCCTGTTTCTTGGGTTGTTTGCTGGGAGCCATGGCTTTGCCTCTGCTCGAGGAGGTGACCGGCACGAGCTGCGAGGGGACCTGCCCCCCACTGCTGAGATGCTGCGCCTCCGCACTCACTCCATTCGACTCCAAATTCTTTCTGGGTTGAGTACAGATGACAGACTGCTTGCTCATTGAGATTCACAACCCCTTGTACTCTGGATTCTTGTCGCAAAGCACAGCAAACCAGAAATAGCACGTGTGACAAAGGTGTAAAGAAGCTCAGGAGGCGGTGAAATGCTGGCCCGTGCCACCTGGGAAGAGAGTCAGATAACAGGCGTGATTGTACAGGCAGCGCTCAGTGAGCAACATGCTGGCAAGCCTGACATGGGAAGAACTGCCCCTCAACAACAACAAGACAACATTTGTATAGTGCCTTTCACATCGGGAGGACTTGCCAAGGCGCTGGACAGAGTACAGCATTTCAGTCCCGAGCTGGGGTTGGGAGGTAAGGGAGGGGAGGGGAGGTGGCTGATGGCATGGTTGAAGAGGAGAGTCTTGAGGCGGGACTTGAAGGGGGCTAAGGAGGGGCGAGGCAGAGTGAATGGGGGATGGAATTCCAGAGGTTGGGGCAGAGTGGCTAAAGGCTCTCCCGCCAATGGTGGGGCGGGTGGGTCGGGGGACGTGGAGCAGCCAGAGCCGGCTGAGCGGAGGGAACGGGCGGGTTGATAGGGGTTAGGAGGTCGCAGAGATAGGGTGGGGCGAGGCCATGGAGGGCTTTGACGTGAGGACCAGGATCTTGAACTGGATCCTCTGAAGGATAGGGAGCCAGTGGAGTCGGGCAAGAGTGGGGAGATGGGTCATGGAGTTTGGTGCGGGAGAGGACACGGGCTGCAGAGTTCTGGATTATCTGCAGCCTGTGGAGGGAGGAGTTGGGAAGGCCGACAAGCAGGGCGTTTGCATAGTCCAACCTGAAGGTGATGAAGACATGAACAAGAGTTTCAGCGGCCTGAGGGATTAGGTAGTGGCGGAGTTGGGTGATGTTACGGAGGTGAGGGAAGGCAGAGCGGGTCATGGCTTGAATGTGGGGAGGAAAGACAGTTGAGGGTCAAACAAGACACCTAGGTTGCTGAATGGCTGGTGAGTTGTAGTGTGCAACCATGCAGGTTGATGTGCCAGAGCCTGAGGTGCTGAGGCGCTGGCGCGAGCCAACAGGAGGGCCTCAGTCTTGTTCACATTCAACTGTAGGAAATTTACCCTCATCCAGGACTTGATGTCCGACAGACAATCTGTCAGGACAGCAGTGGTCCTAGAGTTGAGGGTGGAGGCAGAAAGATAGAGTTGGGTGTCATCGGCATACATGTGGAAGTTGACTCCATGTCTGAGGATGATGTCACCAAGGGGGAACATGTAGATATTAAAGAGGAGAGGGCCAAGGACAGAGGCCTGGGGGACGCCAGATGTGACAGTGCGGGGGCTGGAGGAGAAACCGTTAGAGGCAACAAAGTGGAGATGGTGAGAGAGATAGGAATCGAACCAGGCAAGGGCAGATCTGTGAAGATTGAGTAAAACGGAGAGGCGGTGTATGAGGATGGAGTGTTCGATAGTGTTGAAAGCAGCAGAGGTCGAGGAGGACAAGGAGGCAGAGGGATCCCTGATCACATTCAGAATGTCATTAGTGACTTTGACCAGGGCTGTTTCCATGCTGTGGGCAGCGCGGAAGCCAGATTAGAGGGGTTCAAAGAGGGAATGGCGAGAGAGAAAGGAGCGGACCTGGGACGCGACGACTCGTTCCAGGACCTTGGAGAGGAATGGGAGATTAGAGATGGGGCGGCAGCTGGAGAGGAGGGATGGGTCCAGGAAAGGTTTTTCTCAAGCAGAGAAGCCAATAGAAAACTAACAACTCTGAATTCTGCTGGCAGTTAATAGTGGTATTGCCCAACATGAGATATCAGTAACACTCAGATAGGAAAGAGACCAGCCAATAAGTATCTCCTGTCACAGGGCCCATGTGTAAACAGCGGCTGAAGGGTTGCGAGAAGATATAAGAGCAGATTGGAGTAGGGGCTGAAGGTTGGGAATCATTGGTAGTGGTATTGGAATTAGTATGACAGATACATTCAATTATCATTTAAAATAAAAAGATAAGCCAATTGTTTCAGAGAAAGGTAAAGCAAGCGAAAAAGAAGGAATGAAAGGTGTGGGACTCTTAAAAGAACCACGATGGGCTGAATGGCCTTCTGTGCTGTAAACTTCCATGGTTTTACAAAAAAATATTGACAGACTGTTCAATCACCAAGCTCAATCCTGTTTTCAACAGCTCTCTTGGGGCAGGTATATACTGCCCACAGTTCCCCGTCTCACGAAACCGCTAAGATCTCGAAACGA